>NC_056739.1:1306567781-1306697781 GCF_019279795.1 Protopterus annectens
TACTTCATCATAAATGTTACAAATAAACTGGATCAACAGCTTAACATAATGAATAATGCATAAGGCATTAAGTAATGTCTATTATTTATTTTCATAATATTACTTTCCTTTGTTAACTGGGTTTTTGGGCTGGTCCACAGACTGTTTTCAGCCATTCCCTGTTTCCTGGGCCAATTAGGCAATTATAATAGTGTTAAAATTTACATAAAATGTCAATATCAAGGAGCTACAAAGAAGGAAATTAGCACAATATGATGCAATACAGTAAGCCTAGAATATTGGCAGGCTAGAAGGGCATTGCTGCTCTTACCCGAAATATCTGTATGCATGCATGCATGTATGTATGTATGTGTCAGTGTATGTATATAATAACCATACAACAGCTATACTTGCAATGTGTGTAACAGAGCTGAAAAATGCCAGTCATAAGAATGTTAGTTGCTTCAACATTTTGATTCATCTGATAATGAAAAGTAGTATATTTTACATTTATTTTACATTTATAGAAATTTTGCAATTGTACCTTACAATATGTAAGTTTGGTGTAGTGTTACATTTATGTAAAGTAACACAGTACATGTGTTGACTTGCATTGTCCTTGTATCATTTGTCATCAGTGCTAGGGATTTCAATAATTTCTTTTTGAAATAAAAGATGTCAAGTACTCTGTTGTCATGCAGTAAGGAGTTACTTGGTGTTCCAAGTGCCCTCTCGCCTACAGCTTTAATGAAAGATGGTCTCTTTTAAATGTTACTTAAAAAGACTCTGGTAATATTCCTTTGGGTTTAGTGTTACTAGTGGGAGGTATTTTTTTTTTAAGACTTATGGGCATATTTACAAAATGGACCACATTGGTGTCATAGTTCTTATTTAATACGGGGGGGGGGGGTTGGCATCTGTAACATGCAGTGCAAGAGGAGACATGTATAACTAAATAGTTTGACTCATTTTCAGATACAGTACAGAAGACATGGGAGGATGGTTTAAAAAGTCGAGGTTGGATAACAGAAATTATTTCCTGAATAGTGTAAGAGTAGACACTTGTATGTTACAGGGAACTGGGAATTTATGATATGTAATGATATTCACAAGTCATGACTGCGGTGGTGGTGCTGTGGTAGCATTGTCGCCTCACAGTAAGACGTTGTCCCATTCGATTCTCAGCTAGAGCGTCTTCTGTGTGGAGGCATACGTGAATCGGATGTGCCTTCGTTGAAGGTTGTGCGTCAGGGCTGGTAACCCAGTACGTAAAATTCCACTACCAAACATTAGCGGACCGGAGTTCCGCTGTGGCGACCCCTAACTGGGAAAAGCCGAAAGACACAAACAAATGATATTCACAAGTCATACTAGTTTATTATCTGGAAATCCTATTGCTCAGTCAATTTAGTATGGTAAAAATCAGTGACAGAGGGTGAACCCAAAATATTTGCATTCTGGACTTGCTAATGTGGGCATTAAAAGGAATTGGGATGTTTTCCTGTACAGCAGTTTTTGAAGTAAACCTTTTGTTCATGTATTAAGCAGTCATTTTCAGCGTCCTATCTTCTGAACAAAAGATACTTTAAAATTATGGGAAGTTCTGCATGAGCCATGTTTTAGTTTTGTTCCTAAATAGTCTCTGCAGAAGAATGTATGTAACAGCATGATGTGGTGCACAAGAAGTGTGCAGTGTCTTGATGCTTGGCGTATGCTTGCTTACAAGTTAAGTTTCCAGAGTTTTAGGATGTTCATCGTGTTTCACTGTTGCAGTCATTACACTTGGGTTATCCTGCTGGCAGGCTACCCGCAGTCGGCCTGAGTTCCAAAGTCTAGGTCCGGCGTCGGTTGCAGTCACCTCTTCCCTGACATCAGTGCGCCAGGGGTATAAAAGATGCAACTGACGCCATTTTCTTCAGTCTTTCTTGCCACGCGGTGCCTGAAGCAAAAGCAGTTTGCAAGTGCCGGTCGGCCGACTCCTGAGATTTTCAAAATCGAGTTTCAGAACCGAAGTCTTCAATAAAGCTAAGTACCCCGTTGGGAAAACTTTTTCTTGCTCCAGACCGATGTCAATAAAAGTTAATAATTGTATTTCTTGTGGGAAGCAAATACCTCATAAGGACTTTCACTCTTACTGTATTCCTTGCCTAGGCCCTGACCACGATGTTACTAGTTGTCGGTTTTGTGCTAAATTCAACAAACGCACTATTAAACGTCGGTTTGATTTTTTTTTACATTACTTTGGCCGAAGGTTTAACTACATAATGCCGTTGGAAAAACTGACAACCGGAATTCATAAAAAACGCAGAGACAAAGAAAAGGACAGGCATCCGAGGTCCAAAACCGATGACGAAGCCTCTTCTAGGCCAGTCGCCGGTTCTCAGTGAGGCGCTTTCGCAGCCCCTGACACCCACTACCTCAGAGCCACAGGCCGTATCCGACACCCACGTGGAGACACCTAGGCCTGTGGAAACTCAAGGTATTAGGACTGCAGAAACTATTCCCTCAGATGGGTCCGGAGCCGCTGAGCAGGCATCGGCTTCTGAGGGTGTTTTCAGACCTTCACAGCTTACTATTAAGTCTACTACAGCAGCCAAGACAAAGTCAAAAACACCATTAAAGACAAAGAAACAAGTACAGTATTCTCCTGAACAGTCATCCATGCCAAAGAAACAGATGCTTAAAATGGCCGAAGACCTAATTACTTTGATCAGGGGTTCCCATCCCCCTCCTGACAAAAGGCCTAGGCAAGACACTGACTATGATTCCTCTGACCAGGTTTCTATTTCCTCTGATTCCTCTTCTGATCAGGGATATTCTCTCCCTCCCTATGAGGACTCTGATGCAGAAGAATCTATACCTTCAGCCTCTCCGCCTGAGGATTATTCTTTTGGGGAAACCCTGCACACCATGAGGGAGCATTTCCATTGGGAGAGCCAGGATTACTCAGAATCCAAGAAAAGGCTCAGAGACTTTCTTTTATTGCCTCAGCACAGGCCCCTGGCTATTCCCCCTGTGCTTGATATTGTTGATGATGTTTTCTCTGAATCCAGTCTGTCTCCTGATTCTTTACCCCCTGCACCAGTCAAGCCAGACAGGTACTACAGGGTCGCTGACTCTCATAAATTTCTTTACAAAAACCCAGCTGCAGACCCAGAAACTATTTCTCAGGGTCCTAAAGGGGTTAAGGCTTCCACTGCTAAAAACCCTGTCCCCTCGGATAGGGATTCCAGAGCTCTGGATAGATGGGGAAAAAGGTCTACACTTTTGCTACTTTAGCTGTAAGGGCTTTAAATTGCCAGTTTCACATGCTTAAATATCAACAGTACCTCATGTCCTTGTTAAAACAGAAAATTATTACAAACTCAGAAAGTCTTGACAGTAAGGAAATGCAGGATTTATTGCATGCAGCTGAATAAGTAGGAAAGCATACTCTACAATGTGGTTTTGATTCATTAGAGGCTTCTTGTGGAGCCGCAGTTACAGGCTCTGTCATTCGAAGGCATGCTTGGTTAAAAGAACAAAGTTTACTTGAACATGTTAAAGTAAAATTAATGGATGCTCCACTACAGCATGATACTTTTTTTAATGTTAAGGCAGAAGAGGTGTTAAAGAAAATGGAGGATAAAGCAAAATCAATGCAGACAGTAAAGGATTTCTTACAGGTTCAACCACCTAGGTTTAGCAGAAACTGGCCTTCAAAAAATTGGTCCTTTCCGGTGTCAGACAGGCCACAAAGAGGCAGATACAGATGCCCAAGAGGCAGATCTCAGCCCCAAGGCTCCTACAGACCTAAACAATGGGGTGCTTCAGCCCCCAAAGGAGAAGAAGACAAATCACAACCTTATAGGAAACAGTCCCAATGACTTCCCTCTACAAATACCAAGCACTTACCTTTTGGCAGCATCCCTAGGGGGAAAGCTAGCACTTTTCTCACAAAATTGGCACATGATCACCCAGGACAAATGGGTACTGAGTATTGTTTCTCAAGGTTACAGGTTCCACTTTCACACCCTTCCAAAATCAAAAGGTATGCCGGACTTGCCACAAAACCAATGAGCAGAGGCACAAAAACAAATTGCTGCTCTCATGGACATGGGAGCTATTCAAAGAGTACCACAGCAAGAGCAGGGGCAAGGATTTTACTCAAGACTTTTCCTAGTACCCAGAAAGGACAAAGCCTGGAAACCAATACTGGACTTGTCAATCCTAAATACTTTCCTGGATGTTCCAAAATTCAGAATGTTAACACTGCAGCAACTTCTACCCATGCTGGGCAAGAAGGCTTAGCTAGTTACTTTGGACCTCAAGGAGGCATATCTGCATGTCCCAATCAGACAATCTTGCAGAAGATACCTCAGATTCATAGCTGGCTCAATGCATTACCAATTCTCTGCACTGCCCTTTGGCTTATCTACTGCGCCCAGGGTCTTCACAAAATGCCAGGCACCAGTAATTGCATTTTGCAGACAAAGAGGAATTCAAATATATCCCTACTTGGAAGACTGCCTTATTCAAGCAGAGAGCAAGGCCTTTCTTCTAAAACATATGGCGTTTGTAAAAAGATTTTCCTAGGGTACACGGTAAATGAAAAGATATCAAAACTCGTGCCCTCTCAAGAGATAATATTCCTGGGTGCAAGCTTAAATACAACTGTCCAGGTGGCTTATCTCACGCCAGACAAACAAAGGCAACTGACTCATTACTTTCAAATGATGGCAACAAAGACCCAGCTCCCGGCAAGAAAAATTCTGCAGGCCCTGGGCTTAATGGCGTCCTGCATTCTACTAATTCCATATGCAACACTGCATATGCGGAAACTACAGTGGTATCTAAAAAAAGTGTTTGGACTCAACATTGTCACAACCTGGAAACAATAACTTTAATTCCCTGCCTACAACAGGGGTTTTGATGGTGGTCCCAGGCCTGTCACCACAACAAGGGACAGCCTTTCACCTTACCCACAGCCAGGAAGACAATAACAATGGATGCATCGGATTATGCCTGGGGGGCACATATGGCAGGAAAATGTATTCAGGGCATGTGGCCCAAGGAACTAATGCATCTTCACATCAATCAAAAAGAGATGCTAGCTGTACAGAATGCCCTGACAGCTTTCAAGGACCTACTACATCCAGGACAACTATTAATAAAGAAGGACAATACCACAGTTATGTGGTACATAAACAAGCAAGGGGCACACATTCCTTCCCCCTCTGCAGGCAAGCCATGACTTTGTGGAACACAGCACTGACCTATCAAGTACATCTGCAGGCACAATTCCTGCCAGGAACAAAAAATACACTGGCAGGCGAACTAAGCAGAAATCTCATGTGTCATCACGAATGGAAACTAAATCCACAGGTGTTCATCATGATAACAAGGAAATGGGGACGCCTAGACATAGATCTTTTTGCCTTCCCTCACAATTGCCAACTACAGAAATTCTGCACAAGAACTTATCACTCACAAGCATGGAAAGTGGATGCTCTGTCATTCAGCTGGAAAACCGTGACAGTTTATGCCTTCCCTCCACTGCTTCTTCTTCCCAAGGTGCTCCTAAAAGTCAGACAAGAGAGGCCAAAAATGATCCTGATTGCCCTAGACTGGCCACGCCAGCACTGGTACCCAATCCTAAAGAGCTTGTCTCAAGGCCCAGCCTGGCTTTTACCTCAAATTCCTCATCTTCTGACTCAACAAAACAATCAGATTCTGCACAGTCAGCTCAGAACCTTAAATCTGGCAGCATGGCGGATAATGTAGCCACTCAGACCACACCTCTCTCTAAAGCTGTTATGGATGTTATTTTAGAAGCCAGGAAGCCCAGCACTAGGAAATTTTATGCAGAAAAATGGAAGAGATTCTGTGCTTGGAACCAGGCACAAGGGCTCGAACCACTTGTTCCAAATATACCTCAGATTTTACAATACCTAACTGAGATGCTGGACAAAGGTATATCCTTCTCATCTATTAAGATCCATGCCTCTGCCATTTCAGCTCATTACAATACGGAACCTCCTATTTTTTCATATCCTCTATTAAGGCATAACTTATATGTTAGATATAAAATACTTCCTCTAGCAAGAATTACATATGCTACAGTAACTTTAAAACTGGTGCACTGATGTCAGGGAAGAGGCGACAACAGCCGACGCCGGACCAAGACTTTGGAACTCTGGCCGACTGAGGGTCCGCCTGACGGCAGGATAACCCAAGTGTAATGACTGCAGCAGTGCACACACTCAAACATCTACATTTATGGTGGGTACAAAACTGTACTTTAGATATAAAATACTTCCTCTAGCAAGAATTACATATGCTACAGTAACTTTAAAACATTACGTGGAGGAACACTTCTACATCAAAAATATAAAAAGTACATATACTTGCAAAAACAAATATGAAGTAGTTTAACAGACCATTATCTTTAAGTAGTAATGTCATACACTGTGGGCATTACTGGGGAAATAACAGACCTTTCTGGGTTAATGAGGCCCTCCACCTGTGGCATTGGACAATGTAGTTTCCCTTAGTAGTCCCTTATTTCCCCATTAATGATCACCTTGTCATGCATTATTGCTTGCTTAACATTCAGTTATGATATATTCACAATAACAAATCATTGGTCTGTATGTATTATTGTGTATTACAGAATCCTAAAAGAGTTATACCATATAACCTGCATGGCATTTAATTAGAATTACAAATTGTCCCCAGTAGTAGCAGAAAGGAAAAAATTCACACAGATACATTTTCATGAATTAGATGAAAACTGCTATGCATTATGGGTTGTGTATTGCTAAGAGAGAATTTCCTGCTTACTGAGTTCAGACTCCTGTTAACTGTGAAGAAATCAAATCAGGGATGTAGAGTTTCTGATGTTTATGTATTACATTTAGATTCAGTAGAAGTAAAGGCTAAGCATTAGGGTGGATACTGCAATGCAGAAATAGCAGCAATTATTACTTTTTTCAAAGAAAATTGCAAGAGCAAAGGGAATTTGTGTGTAAAGGGGGCATGCTTGTGTGTGTTTATATGCATGCACATATGCACATGCGTTTACAACATCTTTTTTTTTTTCGTTCCTCATACTTTGGATGCAATTTTCTGCTTTTACTAGCTTTATATTGTACATTAAGAAAAAAGAAGGGACAGTCGATAAACCAGTCACCAAGGTCTAATTAAGTACATTTTAATGTCTTAGCATTCTGTTTATGCCTTTCTCACACTGCTGTAGCTGTTCATCTCACCTTAAGCAACCTTTTAGTACATGGTCATAGTTTTGTAGATGTAGTGGGGTTCTTTCTTTTTCATTGGCAATGTCATGCACTGCAGGTATGTTTTTGCATAGAGATATTGGCACCAGTTGTTATAAAGCAGTAGAGTAATGTTTCCACTTTTTGGTTCAGTTTCTTCTGGGTTTTGATCCTCCAGCATCCTGTCAAACCTGGTTATGTGTATTTTTCCTCTGTTCCCACCAAGTCTTCATATTATCTCTTCAACTGAGTGCTTATCATTTGTATGTTATGGTACGTTCATTTGTATGATTTATTTTGTGTTGCTTGAACAGTTTCACACTGTCTACCTCAGGAAATGCTGTGGTTCCTTCATACCACAGGTATTACAGCTGATACTGACATAAGTTCTGTTTATATCCGGTGTCAAGGGAATGTAAACAAACCAAGATGTTTGCATGCACGCTGCTGTCATGGGACTTGCTGTATCTAGAGCAGCTCGGCAACAAAACCATTTTTTTTCCAAAATGCCACATTTCTGCTGATGGTATTAATATTTGCATATTTATTCTGCTAAGTGCTTACTAATATTTGCGTTAAGATTTTTTATTAATTTTCTTGATCTTAAGATTGACATTGCTAAGTGTTTGTGTGTGAGTGAGTGTGTGTGCGTGCGTGTGTGTGTGTGTGTGTGTGTGTGTGTGTGTGTGTGTGTGTGTGTGTGTGTGTAAAACATGTTTTCTGCTCTTTGATTCATGCAGCTGTGGCCAAGGTATCAACAGATACAAATTCTTTGTACTTCTATGAAGGTTGGGCTGGAAACTTGACACTGTAAAATTCCACTGCCAATCAATAGCAGACCCGTGATCCGCTGTGGCAGCCCCTAACCGGGAAAAGCCGAAAGTCTTTGTACTGATGAAACCACCCATGAGTTTTGTAAATAGACTTTTAGTATTTGTATACCCTTAGTAATGTGTTTTAGGATAGTATTGCATAGTCATTGGATAGTTTCAGTGGAAGTACTGATTTATTTTATTGTTAATGTTGCATAAGAAGGGGTTAATATTATTTAACACAGCTTTCGTTTAATGACTGCCATGTACATATCAATGTTGACTACTGTCATTATTTAATTTTCAGGGGGAAATTACCCAAAGTGGCACACATGCAAAGTGTGTTGTGATGTGTAGAGCAGGTTTGCAATGGATTGTTAACACGTGCTCAAGGATACAGGATTATATAGATGCTGCTTAACAAATGGAAGTCAAAAGCTTTGAACAAATGCAAACTGATGTAAAATGGATGAAGAAAAAAAAATTGGTGCTGATAAAGTAAATTTAAGCCAGTAAGAGAACATTTCGGAAATGTTTCCTAAAGTTGCAAGCTGCTTTTGTTCCACATTAAGAGACATGAAGCCTTGTATTGTATATTTTCCCGTGTAGATTTATATGACAGAGTATATTAATAGACTGATGTAAAATATTATAGACCAAGTAATATGTGATGCCCCTGCACTGGACAGTAATCAAGGAACCTCAGTCATCATCACTGGCAACAGCTAGGGGACGTACACACTGGGAGGATGACAAGTACACACACAGTACACACACAGTAAAGTGCAATATCCCTTAATAGCACACAGAGATCACAGTCAGTCTGGGGCTGGTTTCTCCCTCTTTCTCCAGATCCCCAGTAAGATTCCCACTGGTACAGCTATAGGGTTGAGATCTCAGCTGAGTGGTCAAGCTAAGACCTCCAGCACCCTCTGTCCAACCAGTGCTTCATGTCCCTGCCCAAGTAGCTGACACACACATACTTTGAGATTTGATTGATATACAAACACACACACACACACACACACACACACACACACACACACACACACACACACACACACACACACACACACACACACCTGGGAAAGGCTGGCAAAGGTTTACTAGCTATGCCCCCTTTTCCCAGACTATAAGGTAGTTCAAGCTGCCACCAGCCACCCTTATCATTTACTATAAGGCCCTTAACAAAGGGTATCTAAACCTGCTGTGTAATGTTACTATTATCCAAATGGTAGACTTGACCAAGAGCCAGGCTATTAGGAGTGACCTGTACAGTGTCACCAAATAGATATGCAAGTACTCTAAGAGCTTAAATACGTCTCACAAATATCAGCCACAAAGATAGGTTTAAATATATTTAATAGTAAATAATAAAAGAACAAGTCAATACTCAGTAACTCAACACAGTGACTTCAGAGTTCAAAATCACAGGAAATATTCTAAAATAACATTGCAGGACAGTCTCAAATAAAAACAGAAAACATCTAAACTAATCCTTACTATATTCCTATTTATATCTACGAGGAGTTACTATGCCCTAAAAACTTACTTACAGAGCCAGCAGATGGTGAGATGCTTAAATGTTTATTAATTGCCCCCAAGTGTTAACTGTCTGCATGCATTCAGTCTCTTTAGTCACTCTTCTTATGTTTTTTGATGTAGATGTGATACCATTTTTGTTACCCTTCTTTACAACAGTAGTCATTTTGTCACTATTGTTTCAAATATGGTATGCTAAGAAGCCAAACTGCAGGTGTAGAGAAAAAGGTCTCATCAATTATGACCTAGGTTGAATTGGCAGACTGCATGCCAGAGGTTAACTAGGGAAAGGGACATGCAGAGTGAAGTTTCTATCAGTAGGAAGATATGCTTGTTTTCAGCCTGGTTATTACACTAGTAAAAGCTTGAAGTTTTAGGCTATGTTGAACAAAAGAATAAGGCATACATGAGGATTGTCCACAGGTCTGAGAGACAGAGAGAGTGTTTGTACACACTCGTGTGTTAAACTTAGACAACACACTATTTTCTTGTCCATGTGTGTGTGTGTGCGTGCCTACAGCAGGTACACCAGTTTGTGTGATTGTGTAAAATGTGATTCAGAGGCAGCTTTAGTTGCAATGAGGGAGCTCTCATTATCGGGTAATTTGCATGTCTCTGAATCACTGTTATTTAGGCTAGTACTAAAAACTCTTGTGAACCATGTGTTGATACAGGTGTCCCCATTGCACCCTCTTGCACACATAATATCCCACCCCACAAACACTCACAGACACTCACTGAACAACACACATACACAATCACAATCGAATGGACTCATGAACACACTTGACTATTCATTCCCACATACACACATGTGCGTGCAAACATGCACAGCTGTACTCTTGATCCCCTCCTAACCCCCCCTTACTGCGACCACCCAGGCAGTCACAGAAACACACACAGTCATTTCAGTCCACTCATACCCCAGCAGATATGCAACACACATCCACACACTCACACTCCTTCACCTCCATTATCTCTCAGTTGAACTTCAATAAACTTACCTCATCTCCCATTGACATGCATTTTGGCAATGTTAATTATCCCAGCTATCTATCCTGTTTTATGCAGCTGAGCCATTCTCTGAAAATCACTTACTGTAGGCATTCCTGGGGGAGAGCATGTGGATAATTAGCTTTACCCACTCCCTTAGAATGCCTCCTTATCCTACAGCATGGGCAATGGGGCAGCTCACTGCAGTGGTTCATCGATCATGTAAAATCAGTACAGTGGGCTTGTCTCTGAATCAGCAAGGGTCAGCTGCTTATAGTAACCCTTTCTGAATCTAGGGTATGTCTTTAGGTCTAAAGAAGTTATTTAACTGTCTTTCATATTCTATGGCTTGTTTTCCAGACAGTGACAAATATTCCCTGAGTAATGCTATAATTTTTAGTTTTGGTAATATACACAAGTCTATCTATATTTATCTGTATTTATGTATGTATAGATATATATATATATATATATATATATATTTTTTTTTTTTTTTTTTTTCTGTCTATATATATATAGTCAACAAAATTTGGTCAACTCCATAGATGGTTGACAGGTGTGTGAGATCGCACAGTTCTCTGGTTTGGGAAAAATACTCTTTTCCCCAACATTGTGCATTCTCACTGTTAGTACATATAACTGGCAAGGGGAATGCGTTATTCTTTTTTAAATGTTTTTTGCATGTGCTGAGGTTATTGCTAGGCGCAAGTGGAGTAGCTGGCCAGTATTCACTTTGTCAATATTAGGGTCTGTTGATGAAATTCATTAGACCAATATATGGTTACCGTTTGAAAGAGCAAACACTCATATCTGCGAGCACTTGTTACTGTTGTAAAAAAACAGCAAATGCTCATATGAGAGAACATTCTTTCAAAGTTTTTGTTGACGGCCTTTTGTATCAGATCATGTTGCAACGGGGTAAGGGAACTTGTGTGATTTTGGAGTTAGTATATATAATTAGCTAATTAGCAGGGGGTGTGAGGGATGCAGGGAGGGCTTGTCCTGTACAGAAAAAAACTTTTATTTTTGAATTTATTTGATCATTAAAGATTTTCTCTAAAATGATCACTTTTTTTACATTCATTGTTTTGAGCATTCAGTATTTCATAAGACAGTCATATGTATGTATACACACACTCACACACACACACACACACACACACACACACACACAAACACACACACACACACACACACACACACACACACACACACACACACACACACACACACACACACACACACACACACAAAAAACATGTGAAAAGTCCCACATCAAAATCTCCATACACCAAAAATAGATATCTTGTAAACAAAAAAATCCAAAGAATATGAGATATGTGTATGCACTTACGTGTGTGTATTTCTTGGGTGTGCATACTTTGTCTTCTGAAAGTACTTGCAGTATATTGCTATGTAAGACAACCCTAGTTTGGTGCATATCTAGCCTACTCCACACACTCAGAAATACCCATTTCTCAGATCTCACAAAATGTTTCTTATAAATTTAACTTGGCTCTATAGCCTAGAGCAGTGAAGGTCTGACTCAAATCAGGATGACTACTTTATTTTTATTTTTTATTTGTATTTGTTCATCTAGCAGTCCTTTGGCTTTAGAGAGGATGATGTAGTGGTACTCAGGAGAAGGGAACTTTCAGATAAAGCAACATGTTTTATTTTTGATAAAGTCATCCATGCTACAGTCTTTATTAGGGGCACTGTGGCTGTCATGAGAATATTGTATCTGAGTTGGGCTAGGACTTCTTTGTCTAATGCTGTTTTTATGGGACTGGTTAGATAGAGGGGAGATTTTCTTATTCCACAAGAGCAGTGAATTATTTTTTCCCATGAGGTGAAAGAGGAATTATGTGGCATATGCCTGCTTGCCAGTCTTAAGGGGGAGAGTGCAGAAGTATGCAATGACACGCATTTGTCGCAGAACCCAGTGGAGACCAGATCTTGAGGGAAGGAGTCATTGTCAGTGGACTAGGTACTTAAGAGTTAACTGAGGAACACTTCACTGCATAAACAAGAAGAGTCCTTACTGATACCAATGTGCATACCCACCTGTTCACATCGCTCTCCATGCTTAAGGCTCAAGAGATTGTTTACCAAGTACGCTCTCTACTCAACTTAAATGATGCTGCAGGTAGATTAGCTCCTCCTTGCCTTACACAGTGGCATCCAGCCACCTTGTCTGACCCTGCCAGCTGTCCTAGGAGTAGGCAGGCAGTAGTCCAGGAGCTTGAACTGTACTGGTATAATCAGAAATTCAGGAGGAGCACCAAGCAGCAGATGGTCAACTGTCACAACCAATAAATATATTTTCTATTATTGTAGAGGTCCTTAACTCTGCAGAAAGTATGGGTTTATAAGTAAACTTACCATAAAAATAGATGATTGAATGATCAGTGCTGCAGTAGCCTTAGCAATATGGGTTATATCCTGCTAAGGATATAGCAAGCAGCCTACTTCCAAAGCTTAAGGGCATACTTACTGCCCTGCACTCTTTTCTCAGTATATATTGCCTCTGCTATACAGCTTTTGTCCACTAGAGGGCAATAGTTTCCTTTAGACCACCATTCTGACTCCAATTTTAAGTAACTTACAGGCTCTTGGATTCTAATATTCTGGAAGAGCTAATAATCCCACTCTATTCTTTCTTTCTTCTAATATTCTTCACTGCCGACCCTCTCTACATATTCTATTATCAAGGCATTGTGTCACCTTACCATCTGCTGCTTTACTTACCTTTGCTTACTGCTCCTCTGATTGTTTTCCTAGGGTGAACTCCTCTGTGGTTCATCCCGCTCCGTTCGCCCTGCGGGCTCACTCCGCTCCCCTACCCTGCCCCCAAATTCCACCCGCCCCCAGTGGTCCTAAACTTATACTCTAACTGCCACACCCCTATGCATTAGGACCAACCTCTAACTCCTCCCCTTAAAGTGCTATTACCTCTATTATATTCTCACTTTATCCCTATCTCCTCCCCCTTAAAGAACCATCACTCATTTACCTTTATCCATTACCCTACCACTCTATCCACAAATATCCCTACATTTAACCACCTTAACCTAAACAAATGGCTCAAGGATCCTGTAAACCCTTACCTTTATTACTACTCCTAATTATACTTATCATTCCCTATCTACTTACTCTCTACGAACACCATAGATTCCTAGGACTGCATACCCACATCACACACACCTCTGTCCTTACCCCCAGCTCCACTCATAGTGTTAGCAACCTCCCCAGCTCAGCTAAGTACTCAGCAGCCATATTTCATAGACTCCATCACATCTCTCAATGTAACCCACTAGCTAGAAAAAATAAGAACCTAATTATAAAACGTCTACAACTCATCCTAAAAGTTCATGTCCACTCCCTGTTAGATGGTGATATACACCCTAACCCAGGTCCTACCACTATCATAGCTACACAGCCTAATACACCAACAAATTCAATCACACAGACACTTACCAATCCCCCAACTCTCTCCTGATAGCTCATCTTAATATTCGTAGCATCAATAACAAAATAGCTCACCTGCATGCCCTTATTGATGTTTATTCCTTTGACATCCTCTGTCTGTCTGAAACATGGCTTAATCCATCAATACAAGACAGTGCAGTTCTACCCCCTGGCTGTAATATCATAAGACGTGACCGTAACACTAAAAAAGGAGGAGGCGTAGCCATACTTTATAAGAATGGATTACAAGTTACCTTGTTAGAATCCAAACCTCCACTTTGCAACAATGCAGAAATTCTTCTAACTAAGATTCAGCTTAACAAAAGCAAAGCCATATATCTATCATGTGTCTGTCTTCCCCCAGGCAATAACATCAACACATTAGAGGCTATCCTCAGCTGGCTCTCAAGTAACTACCCCCAAGAAACCATTATACTTGGAGATTTTAACATTAACTGGAACTCCTGTATATCTGAGCAGCCTTCTACTCATATCAACTTATATGGTTTTACCCAAACTATAACATCCCCAACCCGCACCAATAAAACTAACAACAAAACTAGTACCCTTGACTGGATACTCACTAATACCCCCCAACTAAACTATAAAACAGGCACCCTCCCTGAGGACATAAGTGATCACTTGCTTACCTATTTAATCAGAACAAAAACTGTCATCCTAAACTCTACCATCTGTAGAACTATTCGCACTACCAAACATTTTAACCCTGCTCACTTTCAAGCTGAACTAGTCACCTGTGACTGGTCACCCCTGAAATACCTCCCAATAGATAATGCCATGAAATACTTTAACTCTAAATTTCTAAGCATTTTAGACAGCCATGCCCCATTATGCAAAGTTAGAATTAGAACCAAACCGGCACCATGGCTCACCAAAACGACCAAACAAAAAATCCTCCAAAGAAATAAACAATGGGCCAAATGGCGCTCAACAAATAGCTCCTCAGACCACCTGCAATTCAGACAGCTAAGAAATGAAACAAAAAAAGCCATATTAGCCGATAAAAGAAACTACTACTACCAACTACAACAAACCAACCAAAATAATCCCCATAAATTCTGGCGAGGTATCAATAACCTCCTACACCCTGGATGCTCAAGTACTCCCTCTCCCTCTGGCTCTGATCACAACAATCCCATCCAAATAGCCGACTCATTTAATACTTTTTTCACTGAAACCATACAATCCCTAGCCCACCAGCTATCCCCTAGCACCCCAGGCTCTGCCACAACCTTTACCAATAATTCTCATCAATTTCATTTTCAGCCAGTGCCCACTTCACTTATCTGTAACCTCATACAGAAACTTAAACCCACTACTCTCTCTGCTGATAAATTACCTGCAGAATACCTGCAAAAAGCTGCTAAAGTCATAGCCTACCCCATATCCATCCTCATTAACAGAACTATTTCTGAAGGATCTATTCCCCTAATCTGGAAAGTCTCTCACATAATTCCCCTACATAACGGCGGTAACTCCAAAGAGTTGTCCATTTATAGGCCCATAGCTATTCTATCTCCTTTGGCAAAAATAATGGAGAAATGTATACACATACAACTGTTAACCTACCTACTCGATCACAATTTATTAGCACCCTGTCAACATGGCTTTAGACCATTTCATAGCACCACCTCTGCTCTCTTATCCTTCACTAACCATATTAACAGTAATCGTAATATTGATACTCTATCCTCAGCTGTTTTTATTGACTTGTCCAAAGCATTTGACATGGTGAATCACCACCTCCTTATAGACACACTCAAAAACCTGTCATTGGACAACCATACTATACAGTGGTTCCAATCATACCTACATAACAGGCAACAGGCTGTACTATGGGAAAATACTTTATCTTCCCACGTCCCAGTCACTCTAGGGGTCCCGCAAGGATCTATATTAGGCCCATTACTTTTCTCCATCTTTACAAATGACCTTCATTCTGTAATTCCTCAAGCTGACTGTATCCAATACGCTGACGACTCCACACTCATATGCGCTGCTGCTTCTCAATCAGAACTTCAGTCACTAACCCAAATGACCTTTAGTACAGTTGAAAACTGGCTCCTACAAAGGCGTCTTATCCTTAACCCCATAAAAACAAAAATGCTACTATTTACCTCCACCCGCAGAACCTCCCCACTTAACTTTACTATTACTTCAAATGATGGAACTATAATATCTCCTGAACCAACCACCAAACTACTCGGGGTACTAATACATAACAACTTGTCCTTTGAACCTCACATTAATAACACCATAAAAATAGTAAACAAGAAACTAGGTTCCCTCTATAGAATAAAACCCTTTCTTACACCTCCAGCCAGGGTTACTATTGTTCGTACCCACCTCCTCTCTACCTTGCTCTATGCCTCCCCTATCTATACCAAAATATGTAGAAGTAATCTGAGTAAACTTACATCCTCCTACAACAATATTGCCAGATTTGCAGCTGGGTCCCCCTATAGAACTCATCACTGTATCAATCTGAATCAGTTAGGATGGTTAGAGCTGCCAAATTTAATACTTTTCAATCAATTAATAGTAGCCCATAAGATCCTGTATTTACCTCAAAATACACCCATACTTACATCCCTAGTCATCCCTATAATAACCTCAAGACCTTACGCTCAGCTAATAACCTACTTGTACAAATATCAAAATCCAACAACTTAGCTGGTGACACCTTGTTCTCCAATACAGTAGGTAAAGCCTGGAACATCCTCCCAAGCCAGCTAACCTCAATATCCTCTGTCAGCTTATTTAAAAGCAAGCTTAAACCCTACCTCAAATCACACTGGCTATGCCCCTGTGTTAACCCAGACTAAGTACCTAACTATTAACTAGACTCCCACAATTCCTAGCCTCCCATGATCATGATCTTGTGTTGTCTCACTAATTTTTAGTGAGCTTAACCTTCCTTAGGATTTTTTCTCATGTAAATAAGTATATACTGTGGAATGATCAAACACCTTCATATAGTATCACAACCTATGTGTTAATAACACTAGAAATCCATCCTTGTTTGCTGTTCTTCTATACTCTATCTATTGATCTCTAGTGTTTTTCTTTCTTAGGTTTTTGTGAGACCTTAGTATCTCTTATCATAAATTACTAGGTGTATCTAATTTTGTAATATGTTATAAAGATTTGTACTACACCATTTCTAATACAAATGTATTAGTCTTATTCATCTATTCTTAGATACATTTTTCCTATTTCCTACTGAAATATAAAATATATAATCTTAGGCTTGTACTATAATTGTTAAAACTTCTTATGTACCAAATTATACTGTTATTGTCTTTGGCTTGACCTTTTATGTTGTTGTAATTTGTGGAGCTTTTCTCCCCAGGCCTCCACTGAAAATGGACATATATCCAGCTGGACTAGCCCGGTCAACAAATGTAAAATAAAATAAAAAAAAAAAAATAAAAAAATCTTTAATTCTCCCAAATAATTAACTAGCTCATGCAGAGCTGAAGAAAAAGGGTGGTTTGGGCACCAAGCCCTTCAGAGCTTTTATGCCAACTGAGACAGGAAAGCTAGAGCCTTGAAAGGTAAATGCCACAAAAGTAAAAATTAGTATCTTCTCCTTGGCAACAAAACATATAAACAGGGTGACAGAGGGAAGATGAGGCTACTGCAGCAGTGATCATATGAACATCTATTATTAGGGTATGTTTTCTTATAGAATTGTAATTGGTTTGTCGTTAATAGGTCCATAGGTGGTTACTAGACTATTGGCCATTTTAAGCCTAGCCAAGCTTACCTCAAATGTACCAAAATATTTTTGGCATATGTCAGTATCCTATGGAATTTTACAGTTATGATGTAGGTTTGTACACATCAAGTGTTCACAGGCTGACTGTGTCCATTAGGGACATAGGTGCCAAACCAGGGGTAAATTAGCGATTTCCCATCCATTGGCCCAAGTTATGCTTACATAGGGTTAAAGATGAACTTTGCTTCACATGGATGGGTAGCCTCTTACAGAGAAGGGAAAATCTTTGAAATACATACCTTCTAACTTGTCTTGTTTGTGTCATAAGTGAGGTTTAGGGCCTTTGAATGGGTATTTCTTAGCTGTTTGTTTTGCAGATGTGAAACAAGCCCATCAGTATGGGATCAGAGAATGCCTTGAAGGCTAGACATAGATTGCTGCATAGCAGTGTGTAGGAGCCCAAGTACAGGGATAGGACTTTGAGATGATCCTCATACAACTTGTTTACGTCCTGAAATCTTTTTGTGAGGAACCTCTGTAGTTTTTTCACTATTGCACTCGCCTTACAATATGAGTAGACTACCGTAGCTTAAATTGATGGACAGAAGGAAGAATCAAGGTCCAGGAACCCCCAGAAAATGATCCTAGCAAAGCCTGTCCTTGGCTTGGAGAAGGAATTTAATTTGTAGTGCTTTCTAAATGTATCTGCAGAGGACCAAGTTATTGCTTTTATAATAGTTTTAGAATCTAACCCTTTCCAAAATGCCACAGATGAAGCCAAGACAATGGTAGAGTGATCCTTTTCCCTGCATGGAATTGACTTCTGAGTAGACTTTGGAAATCCAGACTGTGGAGTAAGATGTTTAAGATATCACACAGTGGAAAGTCTAGCTTTGCTAGATTTTTATTTTTGTGTTTTTTAACCAATTGGTTTTCCTGTGTGACCTTTTTACTCATTGTTTGAGTTTGTTAGTTGGGATATTTTGTAGACACCCTAATGTTTATGGATATCAGTTGGGTATGACAACCCTTTGTTTCCAAAAGTCAAACATTCCTCTTCTGCTGTGCTGATGATGCCAGTAGAAGGGAGAAACATGTATGACCACAGCTAGAGGGGTTTGGCTTTTTTGGCCTGAAATTGACCATAAATAGACTTAAAAGTAAAAGAAAAAGTCATGGACATTCAGAATTGCCATTTAGCTGAAACACCTGATATCCTTACAGGGTAATTTGCATATATCCCATGTTGCCTCTGATACAAGAGGTTTAAGGTATCACACACTGGAAAGTCTAGCTTTGCTAGATTTTTCTTTTTGTGTTTTTAACTAGTTGGTTTTCCTGTGTGACCTTTTTACTAATTGTTTTATTTTTAAGTTCTGGAAAGATGGCAGGGAGATGGATTGCTTGGCTCAAAGTAACTTGGATACCACTTTAGCCATGAATTAAGGTTTAGCTCTTAAGGAAACCTTATCTTTGTGGAAAATTAGATAGTATTGACATCATATGGGATTGTGACTCAAGATACTCTTTTTTTGCAGAAGTCAGAGCAGTATACAAAATCATTTTCCATATTGAGATGTCAAATCAGCGTGATGAGCTGGTTCAAATGGAGCAAGTGTTAATTTTTTCCAAAAGAAAGTTAAGATCTCAAGGAAGTGACACCTGTTTTCCAGGAGGCTTGGTATGTAACACCCCTTTCAAAAACATTTTACATGGGATTGTATTGAAAAGGCAGCTCCTTGAGCAGACATGCTGAAATGGCTGACATGTGTACCTTGATAGAAGAGTAAGAAAGACCACAGGATAACTCGCACAAATATTGTAGAACCAGAGAAATACTAGCTTTAAAAGGGTCCTGTTTCTTGTCTTGACACCAAGTACATCTTTCACATTTGCTAATAAATGATTTCCTGGTAGCAGGTTTTCTTGCCCCTTTTAATACCTGCTGCATGTGTGTCCTCAGAAAATAGGTACCTAAAAGGCTTTAAGAGTCAATCTTCCTGACAATTAGCTGTAATTATTTTTGGTATTTGTCAAACACCCCCCCCCCTGTCTTGTATGAGTAGGTCCAGTTTGTGAGGAAATTTGAGGTAAATTGCCCTTGGCCATTTCCAAAAGAAAGGAGAACTCCTATTGTCTGGATCAGAAGAAAGTCACCACAGTGATCTTTGGAAAGTCCTTCTGAATCTTCAGAATGGCCCTGGATATTAGAGAAAAGGGTGGAAAATCTTGCAGACGCCTTCTTGCATGAATCTTGGAGTAGAATTTTGACAACTGATTGTTGGAACTAGAGACAAAAAGATCTGTCTGAGGTTATTTCCCATAGCTGGATCAGTTGCTGGAAGATTCCCCTGATTCAGTTTCCATTAATGAGGGTCTGTCTTGGTCCTGCTCAGCCTGTTTGCCACACAGTTTTGCTCAGATGGGATGTATGATGCATATAGAGGGAGACTGTGCTGAAAACCTGTGTCTCAGGCTACCATGGCTAGTCTATGCAGAAGGTAAAATCAGATTCACTCCTGTTTGTTTATGTACCACATTATGGTGGTGTTATCTGTAGTCACTTATGATGGTCCTAGGGACCATAGATGATTGAGACAGTTGAGAGCATTTGTGACTGCCAACATTTATTTTATGTTTATGTGTTTTTGTGTTTTTTGATCAAAAACCACTGAATTTTTATCCCCATGTATACTGCTCCCCAAGCAAAGCCAGAGGTGTCTGTTATAGATTGTGCTTGTGCTGGAGCTGGAAGGGGAAAATGGAAGACCTGGAGTCAGATAAAATCGGTGTCTCCACCAAAGATGTTCTGGAATGTCAGGTGATGTTGATGCTGGAACCATACTGATATTAGGTACCATTGAAATTTCTCATGTGGAGTTTTGCTAGAGAAAACATAAAAATCATAAATGCCATGAATTCTAGTATCCTGGAAAAAAAAGTCTGTGCAGGAGCTCTGTCTCGAAATGAGAGCTCTCTGACACTTTGAGAAAGACCCTGCCAAGATAGATAAGAACAGTGTGAATACCTTGCAGTCTCACTGGAGATAGACACTTTGTAAATACCCTTGGAGCAGAGGATAACCAAAGGGCAATGCGGAGATGCAAATGTGTGGTCCAGACACAAATTAAGAAACATCTGAAATCTGGTGCTATAGGAATGTGATGATAGGCATATTTTAAATTTAGGATCACAAAAATAAATAAATGGCAAACAGGTTGGGAAGAGAGAACATTTTGAACTTTGGAACTGCCACAAGCTTGTTTAAAAAAGGAAAGATCTAGGACTGGTCTCCATTAAGCTTCTTTCTTTCATACCGCAAACATTCTGGAATAAAAATGTCTCCTGTCCGAGAATGAAGGCGAGCCGCTATCACCCCTCCCCCCCGAGTTAGCAGATGCTGAATGACAAGAGGAAAAACAGAAGTTGTTCTGATGGATGAGGAGAAACCCCTGAAAAGGAGGGAAAAGTTCCCACTGCCATCTGAATCCATGATGAATCACTCTCCAGAAACAAACTATCCATAAAAGTAAAGCTGTACTGGCAAAAGTGTGATAGTTTGGTGTTTTGTAATGATTGACTCTCCGAACTCATTTATCTGAGACTGTATGTTGCCAAAGAGAAATGTAGGTTCAGATTTTTAGCTGAATTAAAGGCTTGCCAGGGTGGCTGTGGAGGGTTCTGAAGATAGTTATTCAGACTTGTTAGATTGTCCTTTATTATTGGAGGCTCCTTCTTTCTTCTTGGAACTTCCTGCCATTGCTTTTTAAAAGTATGCCTGGCAGCAGCTTACTGTGTCTGATTATTCTGTTTTTGAAAAGTTTTGCAGAGGTAGCATTAAAACCGTTGACAAATTTAGAGATGGAAGGCTGACAAATCTGTGAAACTCCCTGAATCAGTCTCTCTCTCTCTCTCTCCTATAACTTTCTAAGGGTCTCTGCAGCATATGGTCCAAAGACTACCTCTCTGTATAAGGAAGAATTCAATATTTCAGCTTTAACATCCTCAGGAACATTTTGAGTATATAACCAGGAAAATCTCCTCAGATCAGTTCCAGTGGCAGTAACTCTAGAAGTGGCATCCGCTGAACCATAAAAATATTTCAAGGTGTGTGTACTCATTTTATACACAAAAGCAATAAGATTATACAAACATGATTTTCCCTCACATGAGGGAAAAGATGCTGTAATGTTCCTCATATTCTCAGCAAAGGCAAGCCTCAACTTTTAACGTTTGAGCTTGAGAAATGAGAATTCTAAAATTAAGTATTATAAAAGAATATATTATCCCAAATTTGTCAAAGGCTTTCCTATCCTTGTCAGAAGTAGATGAATTGGCATTAACCAAATGCTTAGCAGCTGGGTCTGAGTAACTTTATGTAATCCATTTGCTTTCTTGGGGCAGCAGGCTGGCTGTCAGGCAAGTTACAGGCTGTAATAAATACACTCTCCAAAGCTGGAATACCAGGAAGAGTTGGTGTAGGTTCTGGAAATTTCATTTCTAATATATCATAATATTTCTTTAAAGATGGTGGAAGCTCATTATGTTCCCACGGGGGTTGGGGGTCTCTCTGGATATGATTTCAGAAAAAGAAAATCCTTCCAATGGAGTATAAGAAGAGACATTTCCTCAAAATCAGAATCGGAGACATGAGGGAAAACAGATAAAATTGGTGTCTCCACCAGAGATGTTCTGGAATATCAGGGGACGTTGATGCTGCGACCATACTGATTTTAGGCCTGAACTAAACCGTGAGCTAAGCCCAATAAATCACTCCTGTCCAAAGTAACAGAAAGAGGAAAAGACATATGTCTTACTTTTTGTTACATTTTGCATCTTTTGGCAGAATTTCTGAAGAAGCAGAACTACCTTTGACAGACAAAGCTTTCCTATGGACAGGTTTTCCAGTCTGGCTAGACAAAGTGGTGTTGCTTGATCTGAAGAAGTAGACCTACTTTTGATGGGTAAAACCTTGATAGGGACAGGTATATCCTAGTCTGGCTAGGCAAAGAGATACTCCCTGCTCCTGCTTCCTAGAAAGGAGTGGTTCTTTGTTGCCCACGAAGGACACTCCAGCAGCCAAAGAGGATGTCTCTAAACCCTGGTCCATGATGACTTTAGGGACTACACTAGAAAGATCCAAGCAAAAAGATGAATCATCTGAGGAAAAAGAATTAGCCACATCCGAGTCACCTATCTATGGTTGAGACAATTGAGAAGCCTGCTGAAGTGGCAAAGGCTGCTTTAATTTTTTTTCTTTTTATGACTGGAAGAAGGAAGAACTGAGGAACTGGTAGGATGTTCCAGGATGAATCCAAAAAAAAAAAAAGATGTCTGAATCTCGGGAAAGCCTGGCAGCAGTAGCCAGTGAAACAGGTAAGTCATTTTATTCCACCAACTAAAGTGAAAATTGCTTTGCACACTTATCCAGCAATTGAAAGTAATAAAACACAACTTTTTTCCTCAAAAGCAAAAAGTGACTAAAAGTCACATGGCAGCTTATAAAAACATTTTTTCTCAGACTAATAGTTTTAGAGAAGTTTTTACCTGAAGGGGACTTATCTGCCCAGCAACTGAAAAGCATTAGCTGACTATTAAACTTTTGAAGCCTACAGGATGAGTGTTCTTCGGTGGCAGGAAAGATCTGAAGAGCTTAGCTCCCAAAACACTTTCTTTCTTCAGCTTTGCTCAAGCTGATTAATGGTTTGGGCATGTGGAAGGTGCCCTTAAGCTTTAGAAGCTGGCCGGCTGTTACAACCTTATCAGGATATAAGTCACATTGCTAAGGCTATATGTGAACATATACACATGACATAACGTTCGCAAACATCTCAGGAAAGAGTTAGCATTCCATTTTTAATTACACCTGTGATTGTCATAGCATTTTGCTCACTGTCACGGATGCTTGGTGACAGAATACAAGTGTATTTGCATATGATTTCCTGTACAATCAAAAGCTAACTCAGTTATTTGTTGGAAGGGAAAGTAAAAGGAAGGCTGTGCTAGTTCATTGTCTGTTTTATAGTTAGAACATTTCCTGTTTGCACGAGTATAATATGTTTACTTGCATGTCATACCACTTGACTGTCAGATCAACATCCAGTATTTTTTTAAATAACTTTTTATCAGTGTTTCATGTGCGCCATCAGCCCTACCATGGTAAATCATCCCATTTGTCTTCCTTTGGGATGAGAGCCAGTTGCATGAGACCATCATTCAGTTAGCCATCAGGGCCTTCTGGTAATGCTCTAAGTTTACATCTTCAGCCAGGTGATGTGCACGTCTGCTTGCTTGCACAAGGACCTGCTGTACCATCCCCTCCATAGGAACATCCCCATACACATCCATAACACAGCACACAGTAGAACACATTGTCAATGATTTGTCAGCTTCACTGTAGGAGCACTGTGGATAATATCAGTAACAGTAAGGTATCTACATCTTCATATCAGTGTATGTGTTTGCTTCCCTTTTACTTAAACTGTGTTAGGCCCACTAGGCTGGTAGCCTCTTTTCAAAGGAGACCCATGGTGGTATTTATACTAATAGGGGAAGTTGGCGAGAGCGTTGGGAACATCTTCTTCTGTTTTTGATACGTGCCATGGGATCTTTTACATCCACCTGAGGTACCACTAACTCAACCATATGGGGCCTTGGTTTAACTTCTCATGTGAAGGATGGATAATTACTCATAATTTATATTACATCTATTGTGCTGTGCAGTTCATTTTTAATGCAGAGGGATCTGCTGATATTTCAGAGCTTTGTGTATCCTTCAGGCTTTGTTCTGTCAGGTCACAGGACTACTAGCAATAATCAGTATCAAGAACTTGACTTCTTATAAACTGTTACATTTCTGCTTTTGAATTAGTGTACCAATTGTCAAAATTTCCCCTCAAAACTCAAATATGCGAGTGCACACACACACACACACACACACACACACACACACACACACACACACACACACACACACACACACACACACACACAAAATATATTTGTTAGGAAAGTTGTATATCCAGATTTCAGAATGTAAATCAAAATGTATAAAAAAAAGATTGTTACACATTTGGAAAAGTAATGCAATATAGTTTTCATATTGAATAACAAATTAATTTCCATATGAATTCTATTTCTCCAATTTGAAGAATGTAAAGTTTGGTTGTCTGACTTATTTTGCGGTACAGAACATAAATCAAAACTGGTTACAAACCACTTGGCGTTTTTGGGATTTACAAATGAACACATTTTCCTGTGAGTAAATAAATGGAATTGACCTTGGGGAAAATGAATGTGATTTTGTATCCTAATGACAAAACAAGAGTTTTGCTTCATCAGATGCCTTTCTGGATTGTGTTTATACAAAAGTTCAAACATTTTGGCAGAGTTAAGATTTTCTGTCAAGGGATCTCCATTATGTCAAGCCACTTGAATGCTTACTTAGTATTGGAACTGTTGAGGCTGAACAAATACTGGCAGGGGTGAGGGTGGGGGTTGGTGGCTATTATATTGTTGTGCAGGTATGTTCAGAAACTACATGAACATGGTATTTCATCTGTCTTCACTTATGTTTCAGCCAGTGGTCACAGGCATCCAGATCTGTTGTGAAAGTAAATGAAAGGCAGAAAGAATGAGGAGAATGTGGAAAAATCACTAAAAATCACATTGGATGTATTTTTTTCCTTAAGCAATAACTTTTCTGGCAATGAAGAAGCTGGCGTCATACAAGCCATTCGTTTAAAGGAAGCACAGTAGCTGTGGGTGGCTACTGTCCATGATAGAGACCTGATCAGGAATATGGTTCAGGAGACAGATTTGTAATTGGTGGGCATGAAAAACACTAGTGCTTTGTAACTGGAGGGCACGAAAAACACTAGTGTGTGATAAATTCATTTAACATGCTGTTTATGAGTATGTTAAGAAGAGACACTACAGTGCTTTGCTTATATACAAAGTTAGTCTATGAAGCAATGCATTATTCACCCAGTGAAAAAAATGTAATTTCAAAGAAAATGTACATGTTTTGTCATTAAAGGAAAACTCCACCCTAAAACTAAAAAAACATGTTTTTTTCAGGCTAGCTTTGTTTCCAAACCTATTTTAACACCTCAAAATTAAGTGCTTTATTTTTTTAATTTTAACCTGTTTACCACAGCATGGCTACCGATGGGGCTTGATGTGTCAACGTGATCTTCTTCTGCTTCAACCCTTTCTCTTTCCCATAAAGCATTTCAAGTCTTCTTTCTATGACTCATGCCAGACATAAGGAAGTAACTGTGAGTTCCCATGCCATCGACATATAATGGAAACTGTGTGTCTCACTGTCATTTTGTATTCCTTCTGTAAAAGGGCTGCTTCTTTTCTGTTGCTATTCACCCTCATTTATGTTTTGCTCAGAGCGTGTTTTACACTATACTTTGAAGTTATTCAGCTGTAGCCAGAGAAGTACCTCAATTGGAGGCCTTTGTTCTAGGTATTCTTTTGTAGTCCTAGAGGAATTGACAGCCCTCCCCCCACACTACTGCAGAGGTGTTAAAACTCCCTGCAATTGACAGCTAATAATTGAAAGGAATGGACTTCCAGTCTAAATTTCTTTTCCTCTGCCTGCAGTAAGAATTATTTATTTAATTAGTTTGCCTGCAGTAGAAAGATTTATTTAAACATTTTTAATTTATTTTTTGGAAGCAAGTTTCTGAACCTACTTAATTATTTAGGTGTGTTTTATTACTAGTGACCTGATTTAACCCTAACCACTCCAGACCAATCTCTCACGTCTTTCTCTCCTACTAGTACCTAACTGTACCTCCTTCCAAACTCCCCCTCCATTCTCCCCCACTAAACCCTTTTCCTGCTACTCCCCCTCCCTTCTCCCCCACCAAACCCTTTCCCTGCTCTTACTCCTAAACTATCC
The DNA here is from genome assembly GCF_019279795.1 of Protopterus annectens. Classification (NCBI taxonomy): domain Eukaryota; kingdom Metazoa; phylum Chordata; order Ceratodontiformes; family Protopteridae; genus Protopterus; species Protopterus annectens. The sequence continues at coordinate 1,306,594,491 of NC_056739.1, forward strand.
TTTACTATTTCAGTCTCCTCACCAGTAGAATGGTCAACAAACTACTGTTGCACTCTTATCTCTCCTTCACTGCTACCCAAATACTCCTTACTAGATTCTTTTCTCTTTACTTTAAATTAAATTTCTCCTAGACTACCTACCTTAATATACATAGCTAGCCAGCATTGTATGTAATCTGTAATCAGTATTATTATTATTGTATACTCGCTTTACATTGTTATGTATTCTTTTTTTTTTGTGTACTAGCAAATGTTTTTATTCTTGGAACTTGTATATATTTTGTAACTATGGAGCTTTTCTCCCCGGGTCTCCACTGAAAAAGGGCCTCAGCCCAGATGGACCAACCCAGTCAACAAATGTCAAAGTAAATAAGTAAATAAATAAATAATTATGTCTACAAGCCATTATGTTAATTTACTTTTGCGTACCCATTTCTTTCTGAGGAACAGCTGTCTTGTGACATGCTGTTTCTGTAATTTCCTGACATTCCACTCATCTCCACATTAGTTAAATATGGCAGCCAGGATACTGAAAAGTATGGACGTATAGTCTTCTATGCAAAAGCAAAAAACTAAAAAAAGGTAATAAGAAATATGCTGCGCATACGAGTGGAACAGAGCTGCTGTTGAAAGGTATACATCCATAGTCTGACGAGAAGGTTGGCTTAGTAAGGATATAAACTGGTGAGGTGCGTGGGCAGAGATGTCCCGATCTCTCACCATATATAATTACACACACACAGTAATGGCTCAAAGTATGGCAGGCATTTATGCTGCAGAGTCAAACATGCCAACCTTGCAAAACTGTGGGAGATTCTGTTCCCATGCATCTGATCAGCATATATGCCTTAGTCTGGATGGGTGTCTGAATAAAGCCATACCAATGCTTACAATGAATGAAGACTCATTTTGTTTTCTTCTCTTCAAACATTCAACACAGTCAGGGGGTGAAGGAGAACTAACACCTCTTGACAAATTTACATATGCAGCAACATTATTATTAAATGCCAAGTGGAAAATGGTAATGTTCAGTAAATGCTTAGAAATCTGATTAATGGGTCTTTAAATAGAAATTCTCAACAGGGAACAGATGGCAAATCAGACAAATGTCTGTGTCAAAAGACTGTACCCCACCATGTATTCTGTTTTAAGGCATCATACTAAATGCATTATGTACACTGCCATAAATAGTAATGAAATACTTAGAAACTGATATGCGGAATCACTGGTAATTGCCACTAGCTGAAATACCAATTTGGGAGTCTTAGACAGCATTGCTTCAATTGTCTGAGGAGCTATGTTTCATCTCAGATTTAGAAAGCACTACAGAAAAACAGTAAGCAAAACTGTTTGACATTCAGTGGAAATTATGGACAGATGCCATTTCCAAATATGTTCTCTGGGTGTAATCAAGCATGTTTTAGTCATAGGTGACTCCATTCTGAGACAAACAAATGCCCCACTCACCAGGTTGGAGAAGGAAAAGGTCACGGTCAGCTGTCTGCCCAGTGCCAGGATCTGTCACATCAAACGTGCACAAAAGTCTCTCAAAAACAGGCACTGTTATGACTGTGTCATACTCCATGTTGCTGTGTATAACGTTAGACTTTCCTCACTGGACTATATAAACTTAAACATGACTGCGTGCTCTGATTACATGTCCTAGGCAGGTATGTACCCAGACTCATAGCTGGCCTTAGGCATAGGCCAACTAGGTGGCCACCTAGGGTGCTGCTCTAGCAGGGTCGCTTTTCTAGTAATCTAGATGGTGTAGGTAGACCAGGATGGGGGCACCTGTGGAGCCCTTTTGCCTAGGTATGTAGGGTATGTAGAGTGTGAAATGGCATGCAGTAATTATTTCTGAATATGTTTGTGAAAGGTCACAAGCTTAAGACCTCTCTCTCTCTCTCTCTCTCTCTCTCTCTCCTAGTTTTCTACCATACCTTAACTGTTTATCACTTTTATTGTCTAAGGCATCCCCACCCTCATTTCTCTGTGCACTGCCTCATCCTTCTCCTTATTTATTTCAAATGAAAGTGCGTATTTGTTTGCAAATGCTAAAGGGCAAATTCCATGAAAGAAAGATGTCCTCCTATTCCTCCTTAAATGGCATTATGCAAGGCTGTCACAGTAATGTGCCTGTTTCTGTATTTACTGTTTTAATACACCAAACCACCAACCTTCCCATCTAGCTGTAGGTCTTGGCAGTCAATTTTATCTCCACTGGGATGCTGCTGTTAATACCTGGGTAGGTCCAACCTCCCCCCAGGATGCGGGAAAATAACCACACCTTGGCCACTTCTCTGCCAGCCCACTAATTTCTTAGGTCTGTTCCAGAACTCATGTCACAGGTGGTAGGTAATGTTGGATTCCTTGCTTTTTGCACATGGGCTGGCAGCAGCATTCACTTTTTTGAATGGCGATTGCCAGTGAATGCGGATTACATCAGTCATGCTTAAAGTTGTGAGGTTAAAATGTAGTGCGTGGCAGGGAAGTCTTTTAATGTAAGTCAATAGTTTTATACTGAATACCAAGTGGTTCAGTAAATAATGCCTGTATGTATGCATTTAAATAGTGAGGTGGGTAACGTAGATGACTTGCTAGTGCTGAGAGCTGTGCTCCTTCAGCAAACCAACCAAGATGGCATCCGGTAAAATCGCTACGTTTTGGGAAGCCATAGTGTCCTCAAATCCCCTCTGTGTTGTTCATAATTAAATGGAGATGGGCTTTAATATGCATAAGAAATGTGAAAGGTTCTGCCTTAAGATTAACCAGTTTAATTTTACAGTGCTGTTTCTTTGTAAAATGTTTTTCTTCATTTATTGTGGTAATTCTGCATAAAGGAAATTACATTTTAAGATTTTGAACTATAGGCAGGATGCACTCACATGTCTGGATTCGAAGTATGATATCTACTAATAATTCTAAGTGAACAATTGCTAAACCCACTAGATGCTATAAAATAATTGTACTGGTGATTTTATTTACTGTTAAAACCACACTGCTTAAAATAAGTGCTACTCAAAACAGAAGTGTAGCTGTTTTCAAAAAGTTCTGATTTTATTTCTACTTGTTTATCTTATGACCGGTCCTTATAAAGCCAATATTTTGAAACTGCTGATGCTTAGACCTGAAGAAGCCTTTGCAAAGGTAATAAAAACAATTATGATCTATCTGTGCTGCCCTACAGCAATTTTGCATAGTACAGCCATTTATGAATCTTCATACTCTGCAAGATCTCAAAGCAGCAACGCAACAAGATGCACATGGGCAAGGGTATAGCCAGATAATTTAATTTTGTACTTGTGTGCTGTTATTGCTGCCCCCAACCCACCTGACTGTTAAAAATTTGCCACACTAGCCCCCAGCACTCAACAAATGTTTACATCACTTTTCCCTCAAAAACCATTTAGTATATATTTTTTCAGTCTATGTAACTCTTATTGGAGGCATTAATTTAGACAGTTGTGGACATAGTTGTTGTTGTATCTTTCGGCTTTTTCCCGGTTAGGGGTCGCCACAACGGTACTCCGGTCCGCTAATGATTGACAGTAGATTTTTACGTACCAACTTGCCAGGCCTGACGCACAACCTTCAACGAAGGTACGCCCATTCACGCATGTCTCCATGCAGAAGACGCTTTAGCTGAGAATCGAACAGGACAACGTCTTACTGTGAGGTGACAACGCTACCAGCACCACCACATGCCCCCAAAAAGCCATGGTTTCTCTTAAATAATGTCTAGAAAATTTTAATTGGTAGAATACAAAGAGTATGCCTACCTAAACCCTTGCACATGGGCCTGTTTGCATAGGCCACTTCCACAAACTGCTGTATTTTCATGGAGGAACTTACTGTTCACTTTGAGAAGTGACCATTTCAGAACCGATCCTCCCTTCCATTCTTTGCAAAGTCACATTGTATGACCTTGTATAATACAGAACATTTATGAGTCTTAGCCTATGCATAACCTGGAAAGCATTTTGTCACAACATTACAAAACTTAAACTATTTTTGTACCATGTTTGCAAAATTACATCCCTGGGGAATTCACCTCATAAATTGCTGACTTTCTTTGTGTCTAGTCCCACTTCCCAGATTCATGGCTAGTGATTTTTGTCGAGGGTTTTCCCCACTTGCCTCCTAATTTCACATTCTGTACTTGTTGCCCAGGATCTCCTCCCTTGCTGTCAAAGATCACTCTGCTCTCACCTCTCAGGTATACACTCAAAGCCTGTTTAAGATCACCCCATTTACCTTTCATGTTTATGTTCAGTGATGTTGTGCCAGGTCACTCACTCCCACTTCCTGAAGTCATATTTACTGCTCGGGACTTAAAGGGTGCCACTGTGGTTAGTGCTGGTCACTCATAACTCCAGTGCCTGTGGTTTTGTACCATATCTGCAGTTAATGTCGTTGTTGTTTTCATGTCCTTCCTCCATCCATACTGTTTTTTTTGAGTGGCCCTGTTTCTTCTCACCTCTCAATGGCCTGCTGTCTAATTGCCTACTTTCAATTCTGGATGCTATAGCCTTTTTTTTTGTCCTTGCTATTGATGTGCCTATCTCATGGATGAAAACGGTCAGTAATACAAATCTATTTACCATTATCAAATGATATATAGTATGTCCATAAGTTGAGTATTAAAGCTGTAGTGATCAGAGACACCTTCTTACGAATATACTGTTTTTTTTTACTACATTTTGTTGATAAGGTAAAAAGACTGCAAAACAAAAGTTGTGTGCAATGTTAGTAATCATTTGCCGTAATAATTCATTTGTTAACTGGTTTATATGTTTGCGACTCATCATATTTTATTACATCTACATGCAATACAACAATTTATTGTGGAAAAGAAAGTATGCGCTACTAGTTTACAAAAATAAGATATTCAGACATTTCTAAAATCAAGCACATAGCTGCCATGTACTGCAGATCACTAGATTTTAAGAATGAAATCCACATATTGGAGTGATTTATATTAAGCACTAGTTTTATAATGAGTTATACAAATCTCACACTGGCACATCTAATACAGCATACATTGTATTTTGAACAGTGGAAGTTATTTTTTTTTGCTAGGGGTATATGTGGTATGGGTGGATACTTGTTTGTATTCATGTATTCACACTTGTTACAAAATGTACTGTATTTGGATATATGCATTTATTTTTATATAGCACCCTGAAAAGGAATTATGAAATGCGTGCATATTTTTGTTTAAATAACTATTTGAACGATTGTCACATATATTTTATTTTATTATATTCAGGACCTGTCTAATTGCATTTGTATTCTTATAAGTATTCTTCTTATAAGGTTTAACTTTTTACTTCCAAGTTTATAGGTTCTACTTTATTTTAGGTTTATTAGTATGTATTTTAATTTATTGACACAACATGCTACCTATTAGACTTTCATCAGACGTACACACGTGGTTTATGTATTTAAATATTTTGAAAAGTAGTACGACAGCTTTCTGTGTATATCATATGAAGTAATGTCAAATTTATTGACTATGAGGAACTTTGTATTTAGTCTTTTGCCTTTAAGGTTTTTAATTAACAATTAGTCATTTAGCTGATGACCAGTTAAGGTTTTAAATGCAGTAGGTTGGATTGTTAATGTATTCTGAAGAAGTCTGCTTATGAAGCAGACGAAAAGCGCTTCAAAAAACAAAAAATAAATTCTGGTGGTTTAAATTATAGCCTGGTGGTTTTTGAATGGTCAACGACCAGGTTTTACAGCATCTACATTAACTTTTGGATTCTCATAGCTGTTTTTCAGTGTTTCGTTTTACAAGTACACAGTGGAAGTTATGCCATGTGATTAAATTTGCATTCAGTCTGATGGCATGCCTTGGTATTTATTTTCACTGTTGAAACTGAGAAACAGAGGCCTGAAATTTCATTTAGGCATGCTTCTGTCAGCAAATGTTTCAGAATAATATTTGTTTCCGTTTGTCTATGGTTTGCATTCAATATTTAATGTTTATTATGTAGATTTAGATATTATATAGATTTAAATATGAAATACCATTTTTGGGGGGAGGGGCTGTTGAGCTTTCTTTTTAGCCTTTTGGACATGTATGTCTGATAAATAAATCTTTAACAGCCCATGTCTGTATTTCAGTGACACCTTTCTTTTTTTGAATGCTGCTTTTAGCACTGCATACAAATGTGTGGCACTGAGAAATGCCTGTTTGTTTGTTTGTTTTTTTACTCCAGTAGTAAATCACATGGTGATTACTATCTAGAAGTATAGATGTTCTGCTAACATCAGATTTGATAAAGCTGCAAGTGGAATATTTTGTCCTGATAAGTAAAACGTACATGAAGTTAGTGATGATGAACAAGAAGAAAGTCACCAGCGTTTTAAGGTGTTTGAAACTTTTGATCTTCAAGAAAAGGAAGGAAAGAAAGAATGGATTGAAATGAGTCCATAGTGTTGTGGCAGGTGGTACAAGAAGATATGTTTAAATGGGAAAGACATGGATAGACTATGGAAACACTAACACCATACCAGACTGAAGCCATACGAAAGTCTTTATTTCATAAAGACTATATGACAAATGGAACAGATTATCAGAAAGAATCATGAACAGTAAGGCCATAAGTGCATTCATGACTTCTTTGAAAATGTGAAGAGCTAAAAAAAGGAATGGGAGAAATGGGAGAGCTGGCTGCTTTACCTACATTGTTCCTGACACTTTTGGATACCTTGACTTGGTGCTGGTGGTCTGATTAATAGTAAATATTTCAGTTTGCTGTTAATACATTTGTAAATCTCACTGCAGTAGCCATTTTATTACACTTGCCTGATACCTAAAAGTGAAAGAGTTGATTTGCTGAAATTTCTTTCAAGAGGTTAATTAATAAATACTTTATCCTCATTGTTTTTAACTTCATGAGCATGACAGGTTGTTAATAAGATTATGGCCTCCCTCTACTAAGACATGCAGAACATAGTTTGGAACAGTTCTGCGTTTGTTGTGTTATTTTTGAATCCTGTTGCTGATCAAACTTTGGCCATGTAAGTGCTTTCCTTTTGTGCATGAAAAAGGAACTGATAATCATTTTATGCAAATTATTTTATTTAGTGTCATTGGCATTCATAATGGCAGTTAGCCTTTGTTTTGTGAGAGATGACACTGTTCAGCTAGGAAGTCTTACTGTCTGGCACCAGTCCTTATCTTGCTTAATATGCTTCCGAACTTAGGTCGCTAGGGTTGAAAAGTGGTATGCTGTATTAATTCACTAGTGAAATGGCACTCAGTGCTTTTCATAAATGATTGATGGCTACTCTAACCTGCAAGCCTAATGATTCAGTCACTTGAACACAATATAAACGGTTTGTCAATATAAATATAAATAAATATAATGTAAATATAAATTTTTTTTTTTATAAACCCTTTACCAAAATCCATGCAGAGCCAATAAAGCCCACAAGTATATACTATCTTACATTTGTTAGATGGAGATAGAGGTCTCTCCATTCCCACATTGACATGGTGTTCTCCACTACAATGACTTTTAGCACTGAAACACAGTTTGGCAAAACAGATTTGGCGAATTTTTGTTTTACCCAACTGTGTTTTGTTTGCTGTACTGGATCCTTGTGCAGCTTTTTTTTTTTTTTTTTTTGTTGAAATTACATCCAGCCTGTGATATGGGTTGTAAGAAAGGGCAAAGCTGAATATAAGGTGTAATCCAGAACATTCCAGTGTCAGCTGGTATACTGCCACCTGGGTAATGGTAGGGTCATATGTAGTGTGTAGTCTCCCTATCAGCAGCTTTAACAGTTTGCTGATTACATGTAGATTTGAAGCTGTCTTGTTGCATGAGAAACACAAATCATCAGTGACAATGCACAATAACAAAAGATATTCTGATTTCAATGCGGTATCTACTCCAGCTCATGGAGTCTTATGTAAGTAAACAGCAACACTGGCATTTGCACTAGATCTGTGAGGATCGGTATACTTACTGTCTTTTCAGTCTTGAGCTTTTCAAGCATCAGAGATTAATTGCTCACCATTAGATACCAAATTGTAGTGGCGACACTCCTGTCCATGACACTTAAAAAAAAACAAAATCACAGCATCCTCAAGTATTCATATCCATGTTTACGAGATTGCCTTAGTGTAGAGTGGCAGTATTACTGACTTTGCTATAACCTAGTTAGGAGCAACTATACAAAACATGCTCAGGACGAGAAAATAACTTTCAGGGTCCTATCTACAGTCTGCTGTGCCCCACGCTGCACTAATTATTTGCACTTTGCCAGGTCAAGTGATGACAGTCATATGACTGTCCTCCCAAATTTCTCTGTACTTGCTGGCCTGCTGCCCTGGAAGATCTTGAAGCATCATTCTGTAAATGTTCTTAATGAATGGCATTGTCATAGGACCTGTGCTGTTTCAGACGGAAAGTGAAAGGATGCTTCAAAGAATAAGAATGCATCATTACTGCAGATGAAGGGACAGCAGTGGGTTAAGGGACTAAACAGCAAATCACGCAACAAAACGAAAATCACAGGGCACAGAGGTAGCAAGAAAGCTTAGGTCCAAAATATCTGCAAATGTTAAAGTACCAGCGCATAGAACAACTTTTTTCCTGACTTACATTTTTTGGGAGGGGGCTCCAACTGTGTGCAGAAAAAGAATTGGAGTCAAGAACAGTTTGTGCATTCTTTAGTGGTGAGCTCAGTCAGTTTCTGAAAGATTTACAGTGCTCTTCTGGGGGCTGTGCGGTAGGCTCAGGATGGTCGAATGCTTGTTGAAAAGACCTTGGGTGACTTGATAAACAGCTGCAGCTGGACCAGGAGGAAGCGATCGTTACAGCTTTTAGTGACAGAACTTTGGAACACACACACGCGCACACACACACACACACACACACACACACACACACACACACACACACACACACACACACACACACGCATGTGCTCTCTGTCTCACACACACACCTTAGAATGATATTTTAAAAATTTCTTTCAGACTTGTGTGTGTATTTATTTACATGCTCACATATATATCTATATTTGAAAATGATATAGATAGATATTTGTTAGTCATACTTAATGCATTTTTGTTTCAAAGGTAACAGATCACGTACACTGCACATTATGGCTTTTGTAGTTTACAGTTCCTGACTCCTTATTTAGATAATATCTAAGATAAAGCTTTCACAGCATTTTGTTGTATGTGACCTACAAGAAACAAGTGGTACAAAAATTAGTGATGTGATTCAGAAGTCTGTATTCAGCATGTGTACAAACTAATCTTATAATATTCTTTATGCAGGGCTTGATGGGGTCTACCAACAGGCTAAGCTGATGAAGTGACATCAGACTTTTATAAGACCCATAATCAGGCTGAATTTGTATCCTATTTTTCCTTGTAAAAGTACCATCTTATCATACATGCTTACACTGAAGATGTAAGTCAAATAGTACCATACGTGTAATGCAAAAATAAATAAAATATCCATAGCTTTCTCAACAATGCTCCTTTTCTTTCCTTCTTTCTTTGTGTTTAGTGGCAGTAATTTTTTTATTATGGGATTGTGGTGTAACCCTAATGTATGGATGCTGAGAGGAAAATATAAGCATTATTAGGAAAAGAAAGGGTAACCTTACAATTTCCGGAAGTTGCTGTTAATGCTTTGATTTCCAAATGCATAGGGAAGCCCTGGATAGTAACTTGCAGGTATACATGGTAGAATGTGGCGTGTGTGTCTCTGCAAAGCAGTCTAACTGAAAAGGCAGTGTTAGTTCAAGATTTCATTCACCTTCTCCCCACCCGTGGCCAGTCATGTTCATGCACTGATAATCTGAGACATTTTGGAGCATGCTACTGTGCCATTCAGAACTAGCTGTGGAGATACAAATAGTGATCTGTAGGCTTTATGATATACTTTTCTACCAGTGGGTAGGTGGTACAGATGTGATGACATATGTCGCATTATATTCTGAAGTGGGTAATTCTGTAACACCTCTGCTATAGGAAATCTTTCTTTGCTATAAAGATATCACATGTTGCAGAAGAGGTGCAGGACATATTTGGTACTAAATGAGGTTAGTGGACATTGTGAAGGGGGTAAAGGCATTACATTGCCATATGTCCTATAGTAATGATAGTAGCTGTTGTATATTAGTGAATGTCAAACACTTGGTTTCAAGGCTTGCTTACAGTTTTGTACTGTGAGCATGAAGCGCAGAAGTATCAGGACACAGTCCTCATCTGGCTGTGACAGAAGAGCTGTCCTATGTTCCATGCTGATGTTCATCGTGTTTCACTGTTGCAGTCATTACACTTGGGTTATCCTGCTGGCAGGCTACCCGCAGTCGGCCTGAATTCCAAAGTCCTGGTCCGGCGTCGGTTGCTGTCGCCTCTTCCCTGACGTCAGTGGGCCAGGGATATAAAAGATGCAGCCGACGCCATTTTCTTCAGTCTTTCTTGCCGTGCGGTGCCTGAAGCAAAAGCAGTTCGCAAGTGCCGATCGGCCGACTCCTGAGATTTTCAAAACCGAATTTCAGATCCGAAGTCTTCAATAAAGCTAAGTACCCCGTTGGGGAAACTTTTTTCTTGCTCCAGACTGATGTCAGAAAAAGTTAACAATTGTATTTCTTGTGGGAAGCAAATACCTCATAAGGATTTTCATTCTTACTGTATTCCTTGCCTAGGCCCTGACCACGACGTTGCTAGCTGTCGGTTTTGTGCTAGATATAACCAACGCACTATTAAGCGTCGGTACGATTTTGCATTTCATTACTTTGGCCAAAGGTTTAATCATATAATGCTGTCGGAACAGCCGATGACCGGAGTTCATAAAAAGTGCAAGGAAAAGGACAGGCATCCGAGGTCCAAAACCGACGACGAGGCCTCCGCTAGGCCAGTCGCCGGTTCGCCAGTTCTCAGTGAGGTGCTTTCGCAGCCCCTGACACCTGCTACCTCAGAGCCACAGGCCGCTTCTGACTCCCACGTGGAGACAACTAGGCCTCTGGATACTCAAGGTATTGGACACTTGGAAACTATTCCCTCAGATGGGTCCGGAGCCGCTGAGTAGGCATCGGCTTCTGAGAGTGTTTTCAGACCTACACAGTTATATGTCAAGCCAACCTCAACTTCCAAGGCAAAGGCTAAAACAGCTTTAAAGACAAAGAGATAAGTACAGCATTCTCCTTGACAGACTTCCATGCCTAAGAAACAGATGCTTAAAATGGCCGAAGACCTAATTACTTTGATCAGGGGTTCCCATCCCCCTCCTGATAAGAGGCCTAGGCAAGACACTGAATATGATTCTTCTGATCAGGTTTCCATTTCCTCTGACTCCTCTTCAGAACAGGGGTACTCTCTTCCTCCCAGTGAAGATTCTGATGCTGAAGAATCTATTCCTTCAGCCTCTCCTCCTGAGGATTATTCTTTTGGGGAAACCCTGCATACCATGAGGGAGCATTTTCACTGGGAGAGCCAAGATTACTCAGAATCTAAGAAAAGGCTCAGAAACTTTCTTTTACTGCCTCAGCACAGACCTCTTGCTATTCCACCTGTTCTAGACATTGTAGATGATGTATTTTCAGAGTCCGGCCTGTCTCCTGACTCTTTACCCCCTGCACCCGTTAAGCCAGACAGGTACTACAGGGTTCCAGATTCTCATAAATTTATATATAAAACCCTGCTGCTGACCCAGAAACCATATCTCAGGGTCCCAAAGGGGTCAAGGCTTCCACTGCAAAAAACCCTGTCCCCTCTGATAGGGATTCTAGAGCACTGGACAGATGGGGGAAAAAAGTTTACACCTCTGCTACCTTGGCTGTAAGGGCTTTAAATTGTCAGTTTCATATGCTTAAATACCAGCAATACTTAATATCACTATTAAAACAGAAAATGCTGACAAATTCTGAATGTTCTGAAAACAAGGAAATGCGGGATTTATTGCATGCAGCTGAACAAGTGGGAAAGCATACTTTGCAATGTGGTTTTGATTCACTGGAGGCCTCTTGCAGGGCCGCTGTTACAGGCTCTGTTATTAGAAGGCATGCTTGGTTAAAGGAACAGAATCTGCCTGATCATGTTAAAGCAAAATTATTGAATGCTCCATTACAGCATGATACTTTGTTTGGTGTTAAGGCAGAAGAGGTGTTAAAGAAAATGGAGGATAAAGCAAAATCTATGAAGACAGTAAAGGATTTCTTACAGGTACAGCCACCCAGATTTAGCAGGAACTGGCCTTCTAAAATTTGGTCCTTTCCAGTGTCAGACAGGCCACAAAGAGGCAGATACAGACGCCCTAGAGGCAGATCCTAGCCCCAAGGCTCATACAGGCCTAAACAATGGGGTGCTTCTACCTCCAAAAGTGGAGAAGACAAATCACAGCCATATAGGAAACAGTACCAATGACTTTCCTCTGCCATTGCCAAGCACTTACCTTTTGGCAGCTCCTTTAGGGGGAAAGCTAGCACTTTTTTCTCAAAATTGGCACATGATCACCCAGGACAAATGGGCCTTGAATATAGTTTCTCAGGGCTACAGGTTCCACTTTCACACCCTTCCAAAGACAAAAGGTATGCCAGACCTGCCACACAATCAATGGGCAGAGGCACAAAAGCAAGTTTCATCCCTAATGGACATGAGGGCTATTCAGCGAGTACCACAGAAAGAACAGGGACAAGGATTTTACTCAAGACTTTTCTTGGTACCCAGAAAGGACAAAGCATGGAGACCAATACTGGACCTTTCTATTCTAAACACTTTTCTGGACGTTCCAAAATTCAAAATGTTGACGCTGCAGCAGCTTCTGCCCATGCTGGGCAAGAAGGCTTGGCTTGTAACTTTGGACCTCAAAGAGGCATACCTGCATGTCCCAATCAGACAATCTTTCAGAAGATACCTCAGATTCATAGCTGGCTCAATGCACTACCAATTCTCTGCACTGCCCTTCGGCTTATCTACTGTGCCCAGGGTCTTCACAAAATGCCTGGCACCAGTAATTGCATTTTGCAGACAAAGAGGAATTCAAATATATCCCTACATGGACGACTGCCTTATTCAAGCAGAGACCAAAGACATTCTACTGAAGCATCTGGCATTTGTAAAAAGATTACTAATTTGCCTAGGGTACACAGTAAACGAAAATAAATCAAAACTAGTACCCTCTCAAGAGATAATATTCCTGGGTGCAAACTTAAATACAACTGCCCAGATGGCTTATCTCACGCCAGGCAAACAAAGGCAACTGACTTCTTACTTCGAAAAGATGGCAGAAAAGACCCAGTTATCTGCAAGAAAAATTCTGCAGGCTTTGGGCTTCATGGCATCCTGCATTCTGCTAATTCCATATGCAAGACTGCATATGAGGAAGCTACAATGGTATCTAAAAAGTGTTTGGACTCAACATTGCCACAGCCTGGAAACATTAATTACCCTCATTCCCTGCCATTCACTTTACCCACAGCCAGGCAGACACTAACAGCAGATGCATCAGATTATGCCTGGGGGGCCCACATGGCAGGAAAATGTATTCAGGGCACAGCCCGCAAGCGAAATGCATCCTCATATCAATCAAAAAGAAATGCTAGCTGTACAGAATGCCCTGACAGCCTTCAAGGATCGACTTCATCCAGGACAACTGCTGATAAAGACGGACAATACTACAGTCATGTGGTACATAAACAAGCAAGGAGGCACACATTCCTACCCCCTTTGCAGACAAGCCATGACTTTGTGGAACACAGCATTGACTTATCAAGTGCACCTGCAAGCACAATTCCTACCAGGAAAGACAAATACTCTGGCAGACGAACTAAGCAGGAACCTCATGGACCCACACGAGTGGAAACTAGATCCACAAGTCTTCAGCATGATAACAAGGAAATGGGGATGCCCAGACATAGATCTATTTGCCTCCCCTCACAACTGCCAACTACAGAGATTTTGCACAAGGACTTATCACAAGCAAGCATGGAAAGTGGATGCTCTATCATTCAGTTCAAAAACCCTTACAGTATATGCCTTTCCTCCACTGCCTCTCCTCCCCAAGGTACTCATAAAGGTCAGCAAGAGAAGCCAAAAATGATACTGATTGCCCCAGACTGGCCATGCCAGCACTGGTATCCAATCCTAAAGAGCTTGTCTCAAGGCCCAGTCTGGACATTACGTCAAATTCCTCATCTACTGACCCAACAAAACAATCAGATCCTGCACGGCCAACTCAGAACACTAAATCTGGCTGCATGGCCGATAATATAACCACTCAGGACACACCTCTCTCTAAAGCTGTTATGGATGTTATTTTGGAGGCCAGGAGGCCCAGCACCAGAAAATCTTATGCAGAAAAATGGAAGAAACTCTGTGCTTGGAACCAGGCACAAAGAATTGACACACTTGTACCAAATATTCCTCAGGTTTTACAATACCTAACTGAGATGCTGGACAAAGGCCTATCCGTCTCATCAATTAAGATCCATGCCTCTGCCATCTCAGCTCATTACAATACGGACCCACCTATTTTTTCACATCCACTACTAAGGCAGTAACTCAGAGGGGCCAAAAACATAAGACCTCCAAGGAGAGCACCAATACCTACATGGGACCTCAATTTTGTCCTGGAAAAGCTCACACTGCCTCCTTCTGAGCCAGCCAATACAGCCGAGATAAAATTCTTATCATGGAAAACAGCTCTGCTCCTAGCAATAACTTCAGCAAGAAGAGTCTCAGAGTTACAGGCATTAATGGCTGTGGAACCTTTTATTATTTTCCATCTGGACAGGGTTTCTCTAAGGACAAACCCAACATTTATGCCTAAGGTAGTGTTAAGTGTGGCTCTTAACCAAACCATTCATTTGCCTACCTTTTATCCAAACCCACAGAATACAGGGGAGAGACTTCTGCATTCTTTGGACATATACAGACAGCTACACTTCTACTTGGACAAAACTAAAGCTTTCAGAAAGACTGAGCAACTTTTAGTGGCATATGCTGCAGGATCACAAGGAAAGGCTATTTCAAAGCAGTCTATTTCAAAATGGATAGGCCACTGCATTCGTTTCTGCTATTCACAACATGGCAAATCAGTGCCTAAGGCCATTAAGCCACATTCCACCAGAGCATCAGCCACTTCAGCAGCCTTCCTCAGAGGAGGACCAACCAAGGATATTTTGGAGGCTGCAACTTGGACTTCAGTGCACACTTTTACAAAGCACTACCACTTACCTCTTTACTCTAAATCCAGAGCAGGCTTTGCCACTGCAGTTCTGCAGGGCCTCATAGCCACTCCAAATTCTATTTAGGCCCAGCCACCCAACCTCAGCTTTGGGATTCAACCCAAGTGTAATGACTGCAACAGTGAAACACGATGAACATAGTACAGTTGTGTACCTACCATAAACGTAGATGTTCGAGTGTATTCACTGTTGCAGTCCAGGTTACCCTCCCACCATCCCCCTTTCATTGCTGGGACTTATCTGTACTTCTCTATTCTATACAACCTATGTGGTGTATTTGCTTGTAGATGAAGGTAATGTTTATGTTAGTGCATACTTTGTTATAAGCAGAATTTTTAGCCTATCCTGTTGGGGGCACCTGACATCTGGGGCAAGAAAAACTGAAGAAAATGGCGTCAGCTGCATCTTTTATACTCCTGGCGCACTGACGTCAGGGAAGAGGTGACAGCAACCGACGCCAGACCAGGACTTTGGAATTCAGGCCGACTGCGGGTAGCCTGCCAGCGGGATAACACAAGTGTAATGACTGCAATAGTGAATACACTCAAACATCTACATTTATGGTAGGTACACAGCTGTTCTTTTCTTATGTAGGTAAATTTAAATAAGCATGTTTATTACATTTGCAACATAGCTGCTCAGGAAAAGTTGAGATGCGCTTAAGGTGAAAGTGCTTATCTGCAAAGCCTACCTGTATTGCCAAATATTTTAATTAGTGAAAAAAACTTTGCTTTAAGTGTTCAGTGCTATTTCAGCAATCTGGCCAACATAAAAACTTATCTTTAAAACATTTGAGATCTGATAAAAAATGGGTTAATGCATGTCAAACAGCATCTGGAAGCATATACTCAGCATGTTAGATATTATTGTGTCTTGTGCTTCCTAGTGGTTGGGAACGTGACCAGCTGCTGCACAGACGAAGGTCCTGGCTTCTCATTACCGTAATTCTACCAAAGCACAGCTCACACTTCCCTGCATTAAGTGTAAGACTGTATTCATTATGAAGTTATATGCCTGATCATTAAGGGAGTGTGTCCTCGGTGAGCTAGCAAGGACTGCTTAGTTATGACTGGACTGGAAATAGGGAGTGGGGCTGGTCAGTGATAGGATGCCTGAAGAATGCACCTTTTTTGTTAACTTTTGTAGTCCCATTGGGTAGACTTGTTCTTTTCAGGGTGACCTGGATTAAGTGACATGCTCAGAGTCACACTGTATGCAAATGGAGAGGGAGGGCATCAAACCTAGGACTGCACGATGAAGCTTATTAACAGCTCATGGCACTAGTACTGTATGTTAAACAGCTGAGTCAGAGGGGAGAAAGAACTGCACTAAACGTAGACCTAAAGGATGAGTCAGAGGGGAAAAAGAGCTGCACTAAAAGGATTTCTAACACGGGCAGCTTTAACTGTCTTTGATTAATTGTGTTTGATGCCAGAAGTGGCTTGATTCATTATGTGTTTTAACAAGTAATAATGTATAAGAAAAATAAAACAAATTTCTAGTCGAAGCATCTTTCATTGCCTTTAATTGTGCTTGCAGCCAGAAATGAGATTGATTCTTTATGTCAAGACAGACTATTTTTAGCTCTTATAGCATCTGATAATTCACTTAAGATTACAAAAGAGACACTAATGAGTCATAATTGAACATTGTTAATTGAGAATTTAACCATAGCCAGCATGGTTTACCTATGAGGGCAAAGCTAGTATTGGTAAACATTGAAAATGTGAATAAGTTAAGCACCTTCAAACTGGAATTGTTTGCTGCTGTTATACAACGTGCTGCAATGAAAGAAAACTGCATGTTTTAATAATCCACTGTTACCTGAGATTGTTTTACTTTCATTTGTGACCCCTTTTGGAACCTGAAGTAACCACTATATATCTGTCTTAACAGATACTCATGTGTGTCTTTAGCAGGTAATATGCAGACTGCATTTGCACCTCATTTGTGGTCATAATAAAGCTAACTCTTGACAAGAAGTTTGTGTTAATTCACACCATGGTTAAAGGAGGACACATTTTGTGTGTGTGTGTTTGTGTGTGTGTGTGTGTGTGTGTGTGTGTGTGTGTGTGTGTGTGTGTGTGTGTGTGTGTGTGTGTGTGTGTATATATATATATATATATATGTGTATATGTATATATATATATATATATATATATATATATATACTGGATTATTGTTGCTGTTTTCTTTATGTCTTGTATTACACATTATTTTCTGTTTGACTTCTATTCTAAAGAAAGTGTTACAAGTAAATAATGGTGACAGTTTTCATTTGAAATGGCACTGAAGTATTAAACAAATGCATGTCTATCTCTCTTTCTATCTATCTGCCTATCTGTCTATCTATCTATCTATCCATCCTTTACAGTGATTTTAAACCTTGATAAAGGACTATGTATGAAAGTGTTTGGCTTTTTTTGTTTTTTTATTTGTCTTATAGCTAATTTAATGTGTGATGCTCTGCCTTGGCTTCCTAAGCATACCTGTATACTTCTTAGAGCAAGAAATCTGGACAAAGCCATTAATAAAAGTGTGACAAAGGCCCCAAAATAGGGAGACTTTTTAAATATTGCTCTTACAAACTTAGAAAGTTGATAGAATAACAGGTTTTACAATAATAAGAATTAATTTTCTGAAAAGTATGAAATCTGAAACTCAAATGTCTGTCAATATTTTCTAATGTCAGTCTTCAATGATGTGTCGTTAATTTGCCAGAATACCACAATTTTATGAAATACGGAACAAAAATATGAGGCAAAAATCTGGAGATTCTGCGAAAATCTGTACAGTTGAGAGGTATGCCTAAGTACTCTGACATTCATTCTTTAAAATTACTTACTGTTGTCTTTTTAACATCATCAGGTGGCTCATTCCTGTGATTTCAAGGACCCCCTACCTTTACACAATTCACAAATGGATGTTCTGTTTTAGTGTTATTAACACTACACAGTACATAATTCACTAACAAATCATGTTGGAATTAGTGAAATGCCACATGTACTCAATATAGGATGGTTTACCTTCATGGATTTTGTCAAGAAGGAAATCCATGTTGGTATGAGTCAATCCAGTAGATCGCACCATCTAGTGGTAGTCATTAATATTATAGAAATCTTTTATTTACAAAAGTCATAGTATTTAAAAATAGTTGAATTACTTTATAGATGACTAAAAAGACAGGTTTGGGTGCAAAGCCCTTCAGAGCTTTCATGCCAATAGAGAGAGCGGGAGACTGTGCCCTGAAAGAACAATGCTAGGAACAACAAAAAAAAGTAATCACAACCTGACATACACAATACACCAGAAAACAAGGGGAGTGGAGAGAGAGCAAGATACTGCAGGGGTGATTATAGGAACATGCACCGTTACTCTAAGTTTATTAATACAACTGTACTATGTTTATCATTTTGATCACTGCTGTGGTAGCCTTAGCTATATGAGTAGACTAACCTAGCGTACTACAATTGGAAGGTGGAAGGAGAAATGTCCAGGAGCCCCTGAAGAATGGTCCTAGTAAAGCCTGATCTAGATGTAGAGAGGGAATCAAGCTTGTAATGCCATGTAAATGTTTGTATCCAGGACCAAGTTGCTGCTTCTAGAATACTTCTAAAATCCAATACTTTCCAAAATGCCAAGGCCCTAATAGAATGTGCCTTGACCCTGCCTTAAATAACTTTGTTGCGAGAATAACAAAAGGTAACAGCTTGAGACAGCTATCTGGAAATAATCTCTTTTGACACAGGTTCTTCTTTCCTTCACAAGAAATGAACCACTGATCTGAAGATCTGAATGATTTAGTTCTGTCAAGCTAGTACCTGAGTTCTCTGTGGACGTCCAAGGTATGGATCATTCTTTCTTCCTTATTTTTAGGTTCAGGAAAGAAAATGGGGAGAGAGAGTTTGGCTTAAAATAAACTTGGATACAACTTCAGGCATAAAAGAAGGATTAGTTCTAAAATCTTGCCTGTATTGAAAATCAGATAGGAATGAATCACCATAAGAGCTTACAACTCAGACACTCTTCTTGCAGAAGATGCAGCAATCAGTACAACAGTTTTGCATGTTAAGAATCTCAATTTACCTAGATTAGCTGGTTCAAATGCGACAAGTGTTAGCTTGTCTAACATGAAACTAAGATCTCAAGGAGGGGCCACTGGCTTTCATAGTGGCTTCTCATGCAGACCCCCTTTCAAAAAACATTTTGACAAGAGAATTCATTGAAAGAGGAAGATCCTTGGGCAGACATGTTAAAATGGCCAGTAAATGAACCTTGATGGAGGAGTTAGAAAGGCCATAGGATAGTAACTTGCCCAAGTGTTGTAAAACTGGAAAACAACTAGCTGTGAATGGATGCTGGTGATGTTGTTTTTGGCACTGACTAAACTTTTTTCATCAGATTTTCTAGTAGCAGGCTTTCTTATTTATTTATTTTATTTTACATTTGTTAACCAGGAAAGTCTGACTTGGAATGAGCCATTTTTCAGCGGAGACCCAGGGAGAAATGCTCCAGACGCATGTCTTTGTAACATGGGAGGAAAGTGGAGGAAACCCACACAAATGCAGGGAGGACATGCAGACTACGCACAGTAGGCACACCAGCTGAGAATTTAACCAGAGAACCTCTTGCTGTGAGTTGACAACACTACCGCTGCACCACTGCACCGTTCTTGCGTGCATTAGTACCTGCTAAATGTCCCAGTAAACTGGTGCCTATATATAACTAAAATCCTATCATCTAGGCAGCCATTTGGAGCTGATTTGGGGTTGAGGTACATCAAACACCCCTGATCTTGTGTGATTAGATCCATTCTGTAAGGAAGCTTTTGTTAATTGTCTTTGGCCATTTCCAAAAGAAGGGAGAACCACTGTTGTCTAGGCCAGAAGTGAGTCACCACATTGATCTTGGGGGAGTCCTTCTGAATTTTCAGAAGTACCCTGGATATCAGTGGAAAGGATGAAAAAGCATGCAGAAACATTCTTGTACAAGGAAACGAAAAGGCATCTTTCTTCCAGGCCTTCTTGCATGGAGTCCTGGAGGAGAATCTTGGGAGCTGTTTGTTCAGAGAGGAGGCAAACAGATCTACCTGAGGAAAACCCCACAGATTGATCAAATCTTGGAAGACCATCTGATCTAGTTTCCAGGTCTGCCCTTGTCCTGCTCAGTTTGTCTGCCACACAGTTTTGTTCTTACGAAATGTGGGATGCCTATAGAGTGAAATTGTGCTATGAAGTTGTATCCCAAGCTAACATGGCTGCTATGTAAAGGGTTACAGCCTGGTTAAGCCTTATTTTTTAATGTACTGCATGACTGTGTTTTTGTCTGCAATAACTTGAAGAGGTCTGGGGGACCAAAGATGATTCAGAGAGATGAAAAACGTGATCATCAGAGCAAGTATCTTTATTATATTTGTGTTCTTGCATCTGTCCTTAGTGTCCCACACACCTTGCACTAGTATCCCTCCTGAAACTGCTTAAAAATCAAAGTCCAAGGCATCTGTGGTGACTATAACTGCTTCTGTGCAGGTTGGGAGAATGTGAAACCTGGGTTTATGGAAATTTTCTGTCTCCTCCAAGTGAGTTCTTTTCTGACAAACCAACACTGAGATTTAAAAAGACAAAGGATGTTGGTGCTGGGACCAATGAGACTTCAGATACCACGGGTATCATGAGAATCATAGATGCCATGAAACTCAAAATCCTGAGGTATTCCCTTGTTGTGACCAGAGTCTGAGTGGAAACCTTAGCAATATATCTAGATATGAGTCTATTTTTCCTGTAGCTGACATTCCAGGAACACAATTCTGTGTAAAGCTGTCCAAAAAAAAAAAAAAAAAAAGACTTTTGAATGTTCTCTTGGAATCCCAACTTGTATAAGAGATCTGTCACTCAAGTGAGAGATTCCTGACAAATTGAAAAAAACTAGGCAAAGATAAGCAAGTACTCTAAATCCGGAAAACTGTGGCTACCCTGTAGCCTGTGATGAGCTATAACTGGAGCTAGACACTTTAGTAACACTCTTGTTGCATTGGATAGTCAAAAAGGTAGGGCAGAAAACTGATGATGTTGTCTAGACACACAAAACCTTAAGAAATGCCTGAAGTCCGGATGAACAGGGATGTAATGATAAGCATCTTTTAAATCTAATGTTACCAGGAAACGTAAATGAGTTTGAAGAGGTAAAAGGTTATGAAATGACAACATCTTGAATTTTGGAACTATCACAAACAGGTTTAGGAAAGAAACATCTAAAACTGGTCTGTAAGCATCATCTTTCTTTTGCTCTAAAAACATCCTTGAATAAAAATCTTTCCCAAACTGGGAAGGAGGAACTAGTTCTATAACTGACTGCGACACTATATGTTGAAGGAGAGGGGGAAAATAACCCTTGAAAGGATGGATTTCCACCCACTGCCATCTCTAATGTCGACAAGTGATCGTCAGTTTATCTGAAAATATCTGTTGCCAAAGAGGAAAGTGGAGATTCAGACTTTCTGGAAAGGAAAATGGAGTGCCGGAGTGGGAGGGGGGGACAAGATCTCTTAAATAGTCACTCTGGCTTATTGGACTGTCCTTGTTTTTGGAGTGATCCTGAATTCTCTTTGGACTCCACTCCCCTGCCATTTCTTCTTAAATATCTGCTTACCTGCATTTTGGTGAGACTGTTTATCTTGTTTTTTTGCTGAAACTGGGTGAATGGTCAAATAATTCTTTAGAAAAATTGGAAAAAGAGGGCTGAAAAATCACAGTTTGGCTACGTCTGCAGCAGAGTAACCCAAAACAAAATTTTTATCCAAAGGAGAATTTAAAATCTCATTTTTCATGTCATCTGGGAAGTTCTGAGAATGCAATCAGGCAAACATCTTCAAAACAGTACTAGAAAAAATACAAACTGAGTCATATGTACATTATAAACAATGAGTTGTAACCTCTGAAATGGAAGAAATTAAATTATTTAAAGCGTTTTCCCCACAAGAAGAAACTGCAAACAAAACATTTCTCATGCTTTCACAATTAATCAGAATAAACTTTGACGTATGAGCCTGACCATTCAGTATAATTAATAATTTAGTTGCAGAAGCATGCACTTTTCCCCATACTTATCAATAATCTTCACATCCTTGTCAGAAAGAGTAGGATTTGAATCAACCTAATGTTTAGCACCAGCAGAATTAACTAAAGCTGAAGCTGCTGGATCAGATTTAGGATGAATGCATAAAAGCTTAAAATACTGAGGAACTTTATGCATTCTGTATACCTTTTTAGGGGCAGCATGGTGATTGTCTGGAAAATTGCAGACAGTGACACACACATCCTCCAGAGCTGACAGAACTGGAGGAAGGGATGCAGATTCAGGAAACTCCTTCTGTAATAGCTCATAGTATTTTCTGTGGGACTGAGAAAGTTCAGTGTTATCTCACTGAAAAAACTAGCACATTCTAGAAATAGTCTCAGAGACCCCCCCCCTCCGAATGGGTATGTCAACTGAGGAAAGTACCCCGTATCTGTCCCTTCATCTTTCTTTCCAGATTTAGAATCTTGAATTTCTTCAGGAAAAGATGTATCACTCTTTCTTGTACCAGAAACCACTTTATAAGAAGGATCAAAAGCCTGCATTAAACCCTGAGCCAGATCCAGTAAACTAAACCTAAGGAAATTTGAGGAGTAGAAACATGTTTAGATTTCTGTTTGTGTGACACCAACAGTTATTAGTGGCAGCAGAGTCATCTACCTGCATCTGAGGCAAATTGCTAACCTGCTGTGCTGGCAAAAGGTGTTTGTTTAAGTTAAGCAAACACCCTTTGCCAACTTATCTTTTTCTTTTTATGGCTGGAATAAGGACCGACCATAGGACCAGTAGTCTGTTACATGATCATGCCAAAAACTGATGCCTCTTTCCCAAGGAAAACAAGCAGCAAGAGCCAGTAAAAAGTTAATCTTCAATAGTCACATTTTTCACAAAAAAAAAAAAACAAAAACAAAAAAAAAAAAACACAGTAAAAAGCACTTTGTCAGTCCCGAAAAGTAAAATAAGCATACTTTCTCCACAGAAAAATAGTTTACAATTATATTAAACAACTTTTAAACAAACAGGAAAAAAAGTGTCCTCTCATTTAAAAGAACAGTTAAGTATCATCACAGTCTGGTAAAACAAAAACTCCTAGAGTAAAAATAAATTTCCTTAACAAGAAAGTACAATAAAACAAACATTTGTTTTAAAAATATGGATGGTTTGCCCCCAAAGCGAACTTATCTGCCCAGCAAAGGAGTAGCACAAGCTGTCAGTCGATCCTCAAAAGTCCACAGAGGAGCATTCTCTTCAGCAGCAGAAAAGTTCCAAAGGGCTTGGAGCTCAACCCTGTCTTTTTTAACTCATTCACTCCAATGGAGCTCAGGAAGTTTGCACTGTAATTTCCAATGGGCAGAGGCTAAGCCTTTTGACAGAATCAAATTATGTCCTCACATTTCAAACAAATGTTCATATTTCTGGAACCACAGGGATTAAGAAAGAAGTATAAATGGCAATCTCTTCAGCACAAAGTATTGCTATAGTGGTAGTATTCTTTTGATTCTAGGTCTTACACTGAATTTTATAAGTCACAGTAAATACAGTAACTATTACATTTATAATATTTTGTAAACAACTTACAATATCTCAGCAGCCACTCAAGCTACACACATACTGTCAGCAGCATTTTACTCATCTAACTGAGAGCTTTCATATGAGGCAAGGAGTCCTGCCTGCATTTCTTGGTTTTTGAGATATCTAGAAAAATGTGAAAATTATATCTATTTAAATTAATGTCACAAAAACAACAGTTAATATCGATTTACCTGTACTAAACAGGGGTCAAATATTAATGTAGGTGAGTTTGCCATTGTGTAAGCTTTAAGATTTGTTTGTGTCTTTCGGCTTTTCCCGGTTAGGGGTCGCCACAGCGGAACTCCAGTCCGCTAATGTAAACTTTAAGATTAAATCTTTTAAAACCTTGTACATAGCATGGTTTTGGAAATATTGATGCAAATATGAACAAGCAATATTTGACGCTTAGAGGCGTCAGTAGGAGTTAACTGCAGATGCACCTGGAGGCGTCACTCGGATGTAGCCCACATTGAGCTCCCTAACCACTTGAGTGTGGAAGGTGCGCTGTTGTTTGTTGGATTCAGTACTCAGTAAAGTTTTAGTCAAGAGGTGGACTGTTTTTCATGATCCACTGTCATGCAACCATCAGACTGACACAAGTTTTGTTGCTACTGTATTTTGTAGTGAAAATCTGAGGACTGTAATTGTAATACTCGAATTGCAGAAATGTACCTGAAATTCGAGGAAATACACACTATGAAAATGCTGTCTTAGTGTATTTAAGATACAACAATCTCTGAGTTATATGCTAACAGAAGGGATATAGGGCAGAGCACTTCACATCAGGAGTTGCATGCTTTAAAACTGTATCATTGAATTCCAAAATGTGCTACTTTTTGCTAGAACTGGAGTTAAATTTCCAAAGAATCAAAACTCGCAGTGTCTGGTCTTTCACTTCTGATTGGGGTCCCTAGAACTAATCACATTTAACAAATCTGAGTCAGTTGTAACACTGTTGCTATATAGCAAGACATCCTTTTTACATACATTGTACTATGTTAATCACAACTGCAGTACCTGCTAGGAAAAAACAGGGTGACTGGCTATAGATGAGTTAATAAAATGCTGAGGAGAACCTAAAGGGCGTGGTCAGAAAAAAAAAAAAACTAAAAAGGCTAGCATGTAGTCACTCTGGTGGCATAGAGGGATAAAGTCCTAGCTATGGCCCAACCGACCTGGGATCGCTTAACAGCCCATCCAAGGCTTGAGGGTGCTTATTGATACACTCTCTAAGGGGAGGCATGGTCCTAAAAAGGGATTTGCCCTCAGATGCAATCAGAGAGAATGGCAGGGCAGTTGAAGGGAAGTAGGTAGGGCATAAGCAAAAAGAAATAAAAACCTGGCCGAAAAAGTACAGGTGAGCTGTGCCCTCAGGATGTCCCTAGGATCCACAGCTGGCTCTGGCAGTACAGGATTAAGTCCAAGGGTAAGGAAGAAGGATGGTTAACCCCCTGGGTATGGGACACTGGTGCTGGGCAGTACAAATGATGTCCAAGGAGGCCAAAAAAAAAAAAAAAAAACTTAGCATATACCACAAAGTAGAAGGAAGGAGAATCAGATATGTAATGCAGCCTTTGAGCCATCTTGATATTAGCAGTATGGAGTTGAAGGGCAAAGGGAGAAGAAAGAGAAGTGTATAGTAAACAGAGAAGGGATATTTCAAGAATGACCTAAAGCAATACTGTTTTACAGCAATGGTGGCCTGAACCTAAAACAGTTGCCAGTGAAAATTATATAGTGTCAATTTGTGGTGAATTTTATTAATTTCTTACTCATCAGGAAGAAGGGTACAGACAGCAGCACAGAGGTAAGGGAGGGGTAGTTGCAAAGGTGCTAGTTTCATCACTGATTTGGACTTGAATGATGCAGATCATATTCAGACCATATGTGCCGCAGTGGTACAGCAGTAGCATTGTTGCCTCACAGCAAGAGGTTCTCCTGTTTGATTCACGGCTGGAGTGCCTTCTCTGTGGAGTCTGCATGTCCTCCCCATGGTCGAGTGGCCTCCGAAAGACATGCATGGTTGGGCTTCGGGCTGGCAACTCTGCACCATAAAAAAATCTACTGCCAATCATTAGCGGACCGGAGTTCCGCTGTGGCGACCCCTAACCAGGAAAAGCCGGAAAGACAAACATTCTTACTTCAACATCTTTGACTGTATATGTAATAGTGAGATGAGATAACATGCATGAAAGTTAATGTTACGTTTATCATCATCAAACAAGTGAGGGCTATGTTTGTGAGCTTAAGATTTAGACAGCTTTTAGCAGTCATGATCACATTATAGACACGTGGAAAAATTCTGTCTCTGAAATTGAGTAAGATACCTTTTTTAGAAAGAAGTTCATACATGCAAGAGTTCACATTTTTCCAGCTTGTAATCAGTTTAGGATTTAGGTTTATAGGGTTGTAGGATCATAGGAAGTTAATAGGCTATTGGCCCTAAGACCCTTACAAGCCAAGAATTTAGCCCATGTTCCAAAAAGTCAGCATCCAATGCCCGTGTCCAGCAGGGACACAGGTGGAATCCCAGGGGTATATTTTTTGCTCCCTGTCCAGTTATCCAGGTTGCTCTTAAAAAGGGTTAATGATGTACTCCGCTTGACGTGGAGCGGGAGTCTAGTCCACAGAAGGGGGAGTCTCTGGGACACAAATCTGTCCTGCCAACACGTCCTATTGATGTCACAGACCAGGTTGAGGTTACACGTGCGGGTTACTCTAGTGGAGCTTGACTTGTGGATTTGCAAAAGCCCCATCAAGGCAGGGTCTGAGATTGCTTTGTGTGCCAGACAGACATCACCTCTGAGGAGGTGACGTCTATCTGGCACACAGACATCACCTCTGAGGAGTCTGTAGGAGATGGTTCTTATAAGGGAAGAACGCAGGGATGTTATGTCCACCTTGTCCCTGGATGAGATACCCTTACTAATGAGGTGGGCCATGTAGAAAGCTTCTGATACAACGGAGGCAATTTGGTGGTCAAAAGTCAGTTTGCTATCAACTTGGATGCCCAAGTCCCTGATAACCGATTGCATGCTTAGGACCTTGTTGTTAATGTAATAATTTGTGGGGATGTCACTCTCCCCAAAGGGATGATGCATTTTTTGGCATTCAGTTTGAGGCCATGTTTCTGGCACCAGTCATTTTGTTTGGGTGAAACCCTCTTGGAGGATGTCCACATCACTAGGGGAATTGATGATAGTGCCCAGTTTATCTGTTATACCCGGGTGGGGAATAGTATCAAAGGCTTTGGCCAGGTCAGGGTAGGTGGTGTGCACTGTCTTCCCCTTGTTCATGGCTTTGGTGACTGTCTCAAAGAAGTCGAACAAATTTAACAGGCATGACCTCCCCTTGAAGAAACCAAACTGTGTGGGATTGAGTGTTAGGATGTTGCCAATGTCCTTGTTAATGAGGTCCATTATAATCCGCTCCATGGCCTTGCAGATCAGGCTAGTTAGGCTGATGGGTCTATAATTTCCTGGATCAGTGAACAATCCGCGGTGGTGGTGCTGCGGTAGCATTGTCGCCTCACAGTAAGATGCTGTCCAGTTCGATTCTCAGCTAGAGCGTCTTCTGCATGGAAACATGCGTGAATGGGCATACCTTCGTTGAAGGTTGTGCGTCAGGGCTGGCAACTCAGCACGTAAAAATCAACTGTCAATCATTAGCAGACCGGAGTTCCACTGTGGCGACCCCTAACCGGGAAAAGCGGAAAGACACAACAAGTGAACGCTCCACCTTTGTGCAAATGGAGGACAGTCACTGTCCACAGCTCGGCTGGGACAAAGCCAGTACTCAAGCTTTGGTTGAATATGGTGCCTAATGGTGCTCCACTTTCCTGCCTGAGTTCATGTAGGATACAGCCTGGGATGCTATTGGGTCCCATGGAGGCTGTATGTTTTGCCTTTGAGAGGGCAGTGATTACTTGCTCCCCAGAGATAAGCGGAGGGGGGCAGGTGCTGTGATTTCTTGATTTGCTGATGGGGGAGACAGAGGGGTGAAGTTTTCACTGAACCTGTCTGCCATCAGGTTGGCTATATCTATGGCGTTTGTGTGTGTGGTGTCCTTGACCACCAGTTCAGAGCAGATCTGGGTGCTTCCCTTGAGATTGTGGGCATATGCGAAGAAAGCCTTGTGACTGTCTTTAGTAGATGTGGCCAGTTTGGACTCGAAATTTGCTTTGGAGGATTTCACTAGTGCTCTTATTTGATTGTTCAGGCTAAGGAGAGATTGCTTCCAATTAGGCACCTGCTCCTCCTTGATCCTGGACAGCATTTTTGTTCCTTTTATTATAGAGTTTATTTATTGCAGATGTCCACCAGACAGGTTTAGTCTTCATTGAGGAGGAGGATTTTGTCCTGTCTGATATACCTGATTCCATACAGCTATATAAATGCTCGTATAGTACTTTGGTGCAAGTTTGGACATATATGCTCATACCTATGGAGGGGGAGGAGGCTGTGAAGCTGTTTATACCTCCCCTCAGGAGGCTGTAATCAGCTTTGGGGAAGTTTTTTTGTTTGACCCTATCTAGGAGGGTCGAGGAGAGATGGTGACTGTGAAAGTGACCGCTTTGTAGTTGGATCTTACCAGGGAGGATGACTCTGTAGGGATGCTGCAGTGGTTATTCATGTTGGTTAATATCAAGTCCAAGATATTTTCACCTCTTGTGGCAGTGTCGACCAGCTGGTCCAAGACATTTGCATTGATGAAATCAAGGACTCTCTTGGATTTGTGTTTTGGCATGAGTAGTTCTTCCAGTCTATGGTTGGATAATTAAAGTCAACCAGGATCAGGGTAAAGGGTTGAATCTTGGTAGGTTCAAAGAGGTCAAGATAGGTGGAGTGGGTATTGTGAGTCAAAGTTGGGGGCCTTTAGCTAGCTTTGATTTTAATAGGGGTCCTGTCAGTGGTTAACTGCACCTGGAGTGTCTTCTGTGTGTCATACTGTTTGACCTGTGTGGTGGTGTGTATGTTTTTTATATATATTCCTACTCCACCTCCTTTTGCTTTGCTGCCCACAGTTTGGGGTCTGAACGTATGATAGGATGAGTAGCCTGGTATGGCTGGGATGTGCTTTCCAGCTTTGAAGCAGGTTTCTGTGACTGCATAAATGTCAGCATCTTCCAGGGTTAAGAATGCTTGCAATGAGTGTAGTTTCATGTTTAGACTCCTAGCATTTAGCAGCATGAGGTTTAATTTGAATTCATGTTAGTAGTTTTGACCTCATGGCATTGCCTAAAAAGGCACTATGGGGGAGGCAAGAGCATATGCCAGAAGCTTGAAGCCCAAGGGAGACAGATGCAGGCCATCTGTGGCAAAGCATCGTGGTTTGTCAACGATGTCTTCCCAGGCTGTCAGGTACTGGATCCCCTTGAAATGACACAAGAAACTAAGACAGTTGTTAAAAAAGTCAATCATTTTCTGTTTGTATTGAGGCATCATTCTGGGTGATGGTAGAATGCTGCTTAAGGCTAGGAACGTACCTGCCTGGGACACATATTCGGCGAGCTTGATCATCTCTCTTCGTATAGTCCAGGGAGATATGTTTCAAATCATTCACACCAACATGGACTATGACAGAGTCCTAAAAATACCTGTTGTTGAGAGACTTGAGTGCATGGGTAATATGGTGGATTCTGGCACCTGACAAACAACTAACTGTCACTTTCTCCTTATCCAGCCTTATGAGGGGCACATCTGTGTGTCTCACAATGGATTCTGCTATGATTAATATGTTGGGTTTATGCTTAGGCCTTAGTGGCTGTGACACACAGGTGTGTGGACGATGTGTGCTGTGGTGGGCAGTGGAGTTTGTGTGTGTTTTTACCTCGGAGGTCTCTTTAGTTTGGGTATGTTTTTGTTGAGGACCTCCGCATATGTAGGTGTGTGTTGTGTAGATGTGGGTGGTGTTTGAGGTGTGGTGTTTGTGTTGACAACCTTCTCAGTACTGGATGTACTGGCTTGCAAGGGAGAGATCATTGACTCTAGGTTCTTAATGTAATTGCATCTCTCACAAATTGTGTTCCTAAATAGTACTAGTAAAGGTTTGTCCGTCTACGTGAGGCAGTTGCTACACTGTCTCAGGATGCCCACATCAACCTAACTTGCAGGAGAAAGTGTAGGAAATTGCCCATCCATATTTGTCAGAATCTGAGGGAGAGTGGCCAGAGAGAGCTAAGGGGGTAAAGGGTGGAAGGTCTAAGAGGAGTACTACAAGATGATCATACAAGTGCTACTAGGGGAAACTTTGTAGCTGGAATACGTCACAAAGGGTTAAAAACAGTGCAACTGCATATCTGAATGCAGCAAACCTGTATTAGACTATGCTACTCAATTTAAAGGTTAAGAACACAGTAAAACTCATAGGTGTTTACTAGGCTAATGACCACAAGTCCTTTTTAAGGCTAGCCATGTATCCCAAATCTCTGACAAGTTCTTGTACTCTTGATGAGTGTAAGCAGGGGCTTAGGAGATGAAATTTCACAGTATTTAAACTTCACAGTATTTATTTGAGATGCAGAGGTCCACTGCTAGCTTCTTAGAGGTGCTCTGCCCATCACATAAAATAGACATTTTTTTTTATTTTGTACAGTAGGATTAACTGTACGTAGGGGTCTGTTATGAAATCGACAGCTGACAAGTAATAGCACTGATGTTCAAATTCAGAAAAAAATGATAATTTCAAAAGCTATACAACAAGCAGTTGACAAAACTTGGGCTGAGATTCAGAAAAAAAGCTCACTACTTGAGGTAATTATCCATTATAGGTCAGCCAGTTACTATGGTTGTAAGAAACTGTGTTTTGGAGGCAGCTATGGCTACAATTGGAAAGACTTTATTATCAGCTGTTAGCAAGTCTCTGAATCACACATTAGCCCAGATTAGCACTATCAGACCTGATGGCTGAAGTGTTATCCATAGTGTCCCATGCATCACGTTGACAAAGGCATCCCCTAAAAATACATGCATACAGACACACAAACACACACATACACATGCATTCAGACACCTGTGCGTGCACATGGCACTATATCATCTGGTATGCTGCGTTATCATACAGATATGTGCACAAGACTTACCACTCTACTGATGCCCCCATTAAGGGAAACCTCAGTTGTAGGGCAGTTTAAGAATAAAAAAAAAGCTTACCACAGTTGGGAAAAGTGCCCTGTTAAGGCTTTCCCCCTCACAGTAGACCTTTCTGAATCCCAGCCTCTGTGTCTGTAGGTAGAGTATTAGACTTTGGGAGACTGCTATGAGCATCAAAGGATAAGGACGTAGCTGTGAAGCAGATTACACAGTGCTAAAAAGTAATTAATAAAACGTATATCAGATTGCGTAATGCTATGCCTAAGCATCTGTCACAGCTATTTAATAATGTTATGTTTCCAGGTTAGTACAGACTGAATTTTCTTGGTGCTAGTATAAACTCCTGTGAAGAAGGCAGGTAACATTCCATATTAACAAGTAAAAGAGAGATGGCAAGTAAATGGAAGCTTTTACGTTGATAAGCAAACTTTACAGCAGCTATTGTAAACTGGAGCTTATTATAATTCCCTCATGCAAAATATTTGGCTCATATTATGCATTCCCACTGTTTGTTGCTTAATGTCCATCAAAGATGGGGTTTTCTCAGATTTACATCAGTGGCATGTCTTCTGAAACTGACCTGACAAGTAATATAGCTGTATTGTAGGTACTCTGTAATCCCACTTGGTCCATGGGGTCATATAGTTTAGCAGTGAAATCGTTGGTTTCTTTATGTCATAAAATTTTCACAGCTTGCATTCCAGTTCTGGAATACATTCCAAGGTATCCACATAGGACTGGCTTAAAAAAGAAACAGAAGTTTTGGCAGGATATTCATTCTGATGCTGTTTACTCAGCCTGTGAACGTTAATGGGAGGAAGGATCCATTCACTGGAATCTCTTTTTTTTGTAACAAGACTTCATAATCTGTTGTAAAAAAGTTTGGTTACTCCAGGGAAGAGCAACCATTGAATATTTAATATTCTAAGTGAAATGCCTTAATGGATTTCTTTTGCAGTGGGTGCGGTGAGAATAATTCAGTGCTCGTCATTTTTTTTGTAACCTGAGTAAAAAAACCATGATTGATTTTGTGTGTGTGTGTGTGTGTGTGTGTGTGTGTGTGTGTGTGTGTGTGTGTGTGTGTGTGTGTGTGTGTGTGTGTGTGTGTGTGTGTGTATACCGGGTATGTGTTCTGAAGAGAAGGACCCGGTTTTTAGATATCTTAGAAAATTCATTACAACTTCAGCATAAAGTGAGATGAAATTACATTGATTTGCCCATGTACACACAGTCAAAAATGAGCAAACAAACTTGTAAAAATGTGTAGAAACAGGCAACCTGATGTCCAGATAGTCAATACTAACCACAGGAAACAAAGTCCAAGTTTCTTCTTTAACGTAAAAGTATTTTATTTTTCAAAAAGACAACGTTTTCGCCGTGACCCCTGTCACAGCTTCCTCAGAAGAAGACAAGTAAAACAGCTAAACTGGTCTGTTTAAATACTCAGTTAACAGGAAGTGACAAATAATTGCACTTCCTGCACTAATTTGACTCAATAAAAATAATGAATAAAATAATGAATAATCATAAAACTCCATTAAATTATCTATAAATATTGTATGATAAAAACAACATAAAAATATTCTTACTAGTGCATTTACATTAACATTGTAAAAAATTATGCATTAAACCCACAAAATAATGTGCATATAGGCATTACCTAAAGTAGCTCCTTAGTTTAAGAACACATGAAATGTTACAGTTCTCATTGAGGCCATCTAGCCTAAATGCATCTAAATTCAACTGCCATAAAAGTTCGACACACTCAAGAACTATCTGAAAGGGGCCTCCCCTATCGGTTAAAGGTACTTGATCAATACCCATAAAACAAAAAGAGTGATGAGAACTGGAAATTCCTTTATAGTTAGGAATAAAAAATACAACATTAAGCAGAGGATTACTTGTGATTCAAAGTCAGTGGTGTACATTGCTTTGTGTAATTCCTGCCCTTCCTTTTACATAGGAAAAACCAATCGTAAACTAAAAGAGAGAATATACCAGCACCTTTATGCTATAAAAAAAACTCTTTTAGAGAATGCCTTAGCAAAACATGTTAGCAGTAACCCTGACCACTCTTTTTGTTTTATGGGTATTGATCAAGTACCTTTAACCGATAGGGGAGGCCCCTTTCAGATAGTTCTTGAGTGTGTCGAACTTTTATGGCAGTTGAATTTAGATGCATTTAGGCTAGATGGCCTCAATGAGAACTGTAACATTTCATGTGTTCTTAAACTAAGGAGCTACTTTAGGTAATGCCTATATGCACATTATTTTGTGGGTTTAATGCATAATTTTTACAATGTTAATGTAAATGCACTAGTAAGAATATTTTTATGTTGTTTTTATCATACAATATTTATAGATAATTTAATGGAGTTTTATGATTATTCATTATTTTATTCATTATTTTTATTGAGTCAAATTAGTGCAGGAAGTGCAATTATTTGTCACTTCCTGTTAACTGAGTATTTAAACAGACCAGTTTAGCTGTTTTACTTGTCTTCTTCTGAGGAAGCTGTGACAGGGTCACGCAAACGTTGTCTTTTTGAAAAATAAAATACTTTTACGTTAAAGAAGAAACTTGGACTTTGTTTCCTGTGGTTAGTATTGACTATCTGGATATCAGGTTGCCTGTTTCTACACATTTTTACTGATTTGCCCATGTGTGTAACCATTCCATTTTTAAGCTTTTCTAACAATTTATGTGGTGTTAGAATGGAGACTAGTTTTAATTGTATCTTTGTATTTGATGGGTTTTAAGTCATTTTTATTATGACAACAGAATTGTCAAATCATATTGGAAATATTTTACAAAACATAAAGGACTAGTCCATTTTTTCTGTATGTGTAAGACCAGCAAATACAGGTTGTTCAGGACTGAGAGATTAGACTAAATGTAGTCCACTGGAGAAGGTAAATGAAATTCACTTCATTATTTTTTTGCAGTGGCTCCTGAATTGGAAAGGGTCAATTTATGTTCCATTTCCAGAAAAGGGCACTGCTAAAGAATGCTGAATTTCCAAATTGTAAATCTTTCACATGCTGTCAGGGTAATGCTTAAAAGTCAGCAAAATGACTCCAGCATTATATAGAATGAGAACTGCAAGGTAAACAAACTCGTTTTAGAAATATTTATTATTTATTTTTTTATTTTATTTTACATTTGTTTACTGGGATGGCTCGACTGGGTGCAATCCCGTTTTCAGCAAAAGCCCGGGAGAAAAGCTCCGTAGCACAGTTACAAAGTTGATTGTTGCATACAAAATTCATAATGATGCATACAAGTTTCAAAAGTCAGACAAGCAAGACAGTGGTGAGATGCATAGTTATTAAATATACAGTTTTGGTGATGTAAGTACAAAGTTATTGTGGAGATAGTACTTTATATGTATGTATGTCTAACTATTACTATTTATGATGAATATCAGGTCTTGATCAGACGCTATAGATTCCTAGGGGGTAGATAAGTAGGGTAGGTTCAAGGTTGAGCAAGATGAAAAAGAAGGAAGATGAAGATAGTGGTAGAAAAGCAGATATGCTGTAAAGACGGTGGAAACGTAGTTAACAGGTAGAAGTGTAGTGGTAGGTGGAAGTGAGAGGAGCACGTGTAATAGGTATGCAAGTTCTAAGGGGGAAAACTAGTGCAAGGAAAAGACAGTAGAGTGAGATTAGGCGGGTTGGTGGAATTAGCTGGGGCTGATACAAGAGCAGATCTAATAGTTTTTGAGGTAATCTTTTAGGAGTTGTTTAAATTGTGGTGGGCTGGAGGCTTCTGCAATATGTTGTGGAATAGTATTCCAGATCTTTGAAATATAGTTGGAATAGAGGGAGTCTCCAGCTGTATTTTTGTTTTTGGAAACATTACATAGTGCTTTATGAGTAAATTGGAGTAGTCAAGTGGTAGAATAAGGTTGAAGCATCTGTTGGAGGTTAAGGTTTTTTCAGGTTGTAGTACAGTTTTGTGGGTAGTTATGAGCTGGGTGTAGGTTAAATGATTGTGAAGTTCTAACCATTTTAATTGATTATGGGCAGAACAATGGTGGGACCTGTGAGGGGAAATGGTAGCGAATTTAGCTATTTTATTGTAGCAGGAGTTGAGTTTAGTTAGGTCAGTTTTGCTTAGGTTAGTGAAGATGGGTGAGGCATACAGTAGTGTGGATGTTTTATCTGGTGTGGTTAGTGAGGAAAGGCTTGATTTGATACAGTGAGCCTAGTTTAATATCAGTCTTTTTAATGGTTTGTACTAGATGTAAGTCAGATTTCATTTTATTTAGATTATAACGCCTAGTGATTTTGCTTGGGAGATGGCTGGCATACTGTTGTTGCTGGAGGAGTGTGTTTGAAATGTGGCTGGGGGAATGGACACTATGGTGGGGTGAAAGAGCATCAGTATGGTTTTGAATGGGTTCACCATAAGTTTTGCTTCAGTTAGACAGGTTTCTACTTCAGAGAAGGACTGTTGTTTAGTGATTTTTAATTGTTTTTAGGGAAGATGCAGCAAAGATGAGGGTTGTGTCATCTGCGTTTTGGAAGACTGAGGCAAGAGGGGTAGATGTGTTTAGCTGGTTAGTGAAAATGGTAAAGAGTAGGGGACCTAGTATAGAGCCTTTGGGAACTCCTGTGCTGACAGCTCCTGATGCCATTTGACAGCTTGCTGTTGGACGATAAGATAGCTGTGGAACCATAATAGAGAAGAGTGGCTGAGATTTAAGATGGCAAGCTCATCAAGTAGTTTCTAGTGTGAGACTGTATCAAAGGGCTTGGAGAGGTCCAGAAAAATGGAAGAAACAAATTTACCCTGGTTTCTATATTAATTTACGGTGTCAGTGAAACTAAGGAAGGCAGTTATGGTGCTGTTATGTGGACAAAACCCATGTTGTGTGTGAGATAAGAGGCTGTTGGATAGCAGGGGGTTTAAGAGCTGTGTGTGTTGGACAGCAGGGGGTTTAAGAGCTGTGGGTGAATACATTTTTCTAGTGTTTTGGAGAGGGATGGAAGAATGGCAGTTGCTCTGTAATTAGATAATTCAGTGGAGTTGCCCCCTCTGTGTAAGAGAATGATGTGGGACATCTTCCAGTTTAGGGGAATGTAGTGTTCTAGGATAGAGAGATTTAATCAGGAGAGAGACAGGGAAGGCAATGGCATCTGCAGCTATTTGTAGGAATTCTGTAGGAAGGGTTTCTGCTGCTAGGGTGGTGGGTTTGAGTTCACTGAGTAGTTTATTTATGGTATGGATTGGAACAGTTTTAAAGGAGAAGGTATAACAGGCTTCATTGTGGGTGGCTGGGATAATTGGTGGGGTATTTTGGTGAGAGCGGATAAGAGAGTGAACTGAGTTTGTGAAGAAGGCATTGAATTGTGAGGCTATGCTGCCAGCTGTTGGCACTGTTCAAGGATTGGTGGTTGAGGCATTTCGTGGTTGAAAGAGTTTGTTTTTTGGGATTGTTGCAGTTAAGCTTGGGAACTTGGCTTTATTTTGAGTTTGTTTATAGAAGAGTGTGTTTTCTTGTTTTTTTGTTGATTGTCCAGTGTAACCAGGCTTCATCCCTTTGTTTAAATAGATTTTTGGTGGTGTTTTTAGCCATGGTGTATAGTGAATTTTTTTAGTCAAGCAGATCTGCAGGGGGCTAAGCTACTTAGGATGTTGAGAAAGGTGGTATTAAAGTACTTTATGGCTCCATCTAGCTAAAGATTTTTGAGGGGTGCCCAATTACATTGTTGTAAAAGGGAAAGGAATGTTTGGGCATTAAATTTCTTCTTATTACGAATAGTGGCATTGGAGTTCAAATTGCCAACATCCGCTGCATAAGAGAGAATGCAAGGGACCCCCCCCCCAAAAAAAAAAATCTTCTGCTTTGTTAGTTGCTCTAAAGCCATCAGTTGTATGGACCTTAAAAACTGTGGCAACTTAGTGAAACGAGGATATCAAGTCCCCTGTGTGTACTGATTTTCACAGAATGTCCAGGTTTTTTTGGTCTGTTTCTCATAAAATTATGGTTTTCTGGCAAATCACTGGCAAATCACAGAGGGTAGAAGTCAGAAAACAATGTCTGTCATTTGAGTTTCAGACTTCATATTCTTCAGAAAATTCATACTAATGCAAATCTTGTTGTTCTGTCTCCGTTCTAAGTTTGTAAGAGCAATATTTAAAAAGTGTACCTATTTTTGAGCCTTTGTTCCCCCATTATTTATTGCTTTGTTCAGATTTCTTGCTATAACAGGTTGAGAGGTATAGATACATATGCAGACCAAGAAGCAATGGTTGAAACTGAATATGGAATAACTGATTGGTTCAAGACTGAGAAATGAGTGAGTTAAGGCTGCATGTTAGCATTCTAATTATTTAATCTGCACTCCAAACATATAATAGTTGTTGTTGTTTGTCTTTCGGCTTTTCCCGGTAAGGGGTCGCCACAGCGGAACTCCGGTCCGCTAATGATAGGCAGTAGATTTTTACGCAACTCGGAGGTGCCAGCTCGACGCCCAACCTTCAACGAAGGCACGCCCATTTACGCACACATGTCTTTCGAACACGCTACCCAAACGCGGGGAGGACATGCAGACTCCACACAGGAGGCACTCCCAAGCTACGCCGAGAATCGAACGGGAGAACCTCCTGCTGTGAGGTAACAACACTACCGCCGTACCACCATGGCATTACTCCAAACATAAAATAGTAAGCAATGAACAGATCCCATATGCCCAGTATTTCTATACAGAGGCAAGATTACAAAACCTTGGAGTCAAAGGAATACTCTTAAAGAAACAATGATCTTGGGCCTGCATTTTTTTGCACATTCAGTCTCACTTGTTTAGAATTCACAGTAGTGAGCTTCAGAGTTACAAATGCTTACTCCAAACATATAATAGTAAGCATTTGTAATTCTGAAGCTCACTACTGTGAGTTCTAAACAAGTGAGACTGAATGTGCAAAAAATGCAGGCCCAAGATCATTGTTTCTTTAAGTGTATTCCCTTGACTCCAAGGTTTTGTAATCTTGCTTCTGTATAGAAATACTGGGCATATGGGAGCTGTTCATTATTAGGGATGTGCAGGGGGCTTGCTTGCCCTAAAAAACAACTTTAATGAAGAACAACAGTTGTTGACATTTGCTGTTCTGTACTTTTGTAATTTTGTATTTTTTTTTTATTAATTCCAGGACTCACAGTTAGGAATTTCAGAATTCTAACAGGCTGTTGAAGATTTTTGTGTTTTGTGAAGCTGAAGGGATGGCCTGGCAGGACCTGCAGCAGTGACATTTTTTTCATACAGCCTTTTTGTTAGTTAATGAACTGGCGTAATAGAGATGTCTCTAAGGTACTGCTTCTTTTGTATGCAAAATTTACTGAGAAAAGCCAAGTGGGCATTATTATTTATTTCATTTTCACTTTGATTTATCAAGTAGACCTGGATTTTATGTAAATTCTGCCTCTGGTGCTTTGGAGGATTTACACTGGTGGTAAGTGCACTAGCAGTTGAGCCAAGTCTGTAATATGTACTGTTCCGGGTCTACTTCACATGACTGAAATTTCATTTGACTGACTTTCATTTGACTGAGACCAAAATACCGAATTTTCAAAGTACTGAAAACTCACTTGACTGAAACTCACAATACTGAATCATTACAATGCTAAATTTCAAAGTAGTAACTTGTAAACCATAGATATGCACACTTACAACACCAATGACTAACTCTTTCCAGAACTTAAAAACTAGTTACCGGACAACCCACACTCCCCCTAACTATACATACTGACTCCAGGATCACACTACAGTGGAGAAAGGGGCATATACCTTTTACTTACCGTACAGTAGTATACACGCTGCCACTACTGCTGGGAACGCACAAAACATCCGACATATTACTTGAGATACTTCCCATAAAAATGTAAACAGACATACCCACATTTAGAAACACTGCAGCACTACTTTCCACATGACTATAGGTATTCTGACAATCAGGACTATACGTTACAGTAATTTTTTTTATCACAAGCAAGTCAAAGGAGAAGGGAAACCCACATCATGTGTATGGCTTACAACTCAGTCAAATTGAAAATTCAGGATTATGGTCTCGGTCAAATGAAATTCTGCCAAATGAAATTTCAGTCTTGTGAAGTAGACCCACTGTTCCTCAGCATGACTCTTCTGCAAGTCTATCTAGCATTTCCCAGTGGATTTGATACCATTTCCATGTGGAGCTATAACCGGTAACAGATTGGTATTGTTCCTTGCTTGCTACTGAAAATATTTTTTCTTTGCTGATCCAGATATTATACCTTTACCTACAACTTGCGGAAAAAACTTCTAAAAACCCTAATGTAATCCACGGTGGATACTGGTCAAAACTGTTCCAAC
Organism: Protopterus annectens; assembly: GCF_019279795.1. Lineage (NCBI taxonomy): Eukaryota > Metazoa > Chordata > Ceratodontiformes > Protopteridae > Protopterus > Protopterus annectens. The sequence continues at coordinate 1,306,633,813 of NC_056739.1, forward strand.
TGCAAGTTTTGTAATAACTATGAGTTTTATAATATGTTTACAGTGGTGAGTAAGATTTTAGTTTTTAAGTAGGAATTTTTACTGTGTTGTACTTGTTTTTGCTTTAATTTCTTCTAGTGGGTTGTCTCTCAAAGGAGGCTTGGTTGTCATATGATTGAATTGTTTAAATTTAATTGGTAGGGATATGTATTTATATAGGTGATGATTCTTAATGGAGTTAATCTGAAGAAGTTTTTATGTAAAAAACAAAAGCACTCATTACATTAAATTAATTTTTAGCCTGAAGCGGTTTGGTTTGGCACTTCTTTTTCTAGTTTGTACTTGTTCTTTTGTGTTTTCTGATAAACTTAAAAAAAAAACACTTACCTTGAGATGAGATCATTTCTAAACTGCAGTCCATAAACTTCTACAAATGGACCCTTAGTGCTGCAAACTGGTAAGAGGTCAGTTGCATGACTTGAAGGATATTTTAAAGTTGTGATTAAAACCCAGCACTTAACAGGAAAGTAAGAATGTAAGAAATTCTAGCAGCAGACATATTTCAAAATTAACTAGTACCATGAGAAAGTGGGTGTTGGAAAGTGGTCCTAAGAACTCTGACAAATTAGAAACTTTAGTAGAGTGTGTATTAGCTAATGACACATTGTTTTAAACTGGATTTATCTGCTTCTAACTGTAAAGTTGCAATAAGAAATTTAATATCTTCTGTGAAACAAAAAGGTACAAGTAATAGATTAATGTGTTTTAACCATGGAGGGAAGTGTCATATAGACAAATTCTGTGCCACTAGTACTGCAGAGTATGCTAGTTAGAAGAGTGAAAGATGATATTCGTACTACAGATTAAATTGTTCGCATGCAACAAGATAAGACTGCAGCCACAGTAAATGAGTCAGCAATTGTTGCTGTGTTACAACCAAGATAGTGAAACTTTTTGCATTTTTGGAAAGGAGAGAAGTTCAAGCTCTGCTAGACTTTGGCAACTTGATTACCCTTGTCAGGGGTACCTTAGAATGCAAATATAAGATAAGTAACAAACATAAAGAGAATGTAATAAGCATACATGGTGATACAAGTGAATATCCCCTCAAAGATGTAGAAATTCATACATCTGTAACCCTGATTTGACTTATAAGATCACATTAGGAAAAGATTTCAAGTTTTTGAAGCATTACAGAAAACTGGGAAGAGAAAGAGAATGCATAGAAACAGTGTTGCACGTTTATACAGTTCCCTATTAAATCAGCAAACGCTTAAAATAGCGAACACTGTTTAATCTAACCTTTTTGTTCGAAATGGCAAAATCCCAAACACATGGAACTGAATTTTTTTTCCCCAGGGAAAAAAATCACTGGGTCATTTTTGGGACTTTGCCATTTCCTCCACTATGGTGCAAACTTGGAGTTGGTATATGTAAGTAGGGGGATGTGGGGGACACAGCCCCCCACATTGGGGGGTGTGGGACGAAGCCCCCATTTTATTTTGTGTTTGTTTTTTTTTGTTTGTTTGTTTTTGTTTTTTTGTTTTTTTATGGAGCAGCGATTTTTTTCCCAGGGAAAAAAAATCGCTGTTCCGCGTTTTCTGCATTTTGCCGTTTCAACATTTTAGGGTCAATTATACAGCGTTCACTATTTTAAGCATTCGCTGTTATAATATAGACCCAGTTTATGCACTGAATAACAACCAGGGAAAGGATTGGCTTAATAGGTTTGTTCAGGTAGCAGAAAAGTTAAAAAAGCAGTAGATTATTGTGTAGGACAACATGACTTTACTAATAAGATTTGGAAAAAAGAGAAGGCACAGTTTAAAAGTGTGATAAAATATAATTAGTTTACAGGCTAGATTAAAGCTTGCTATGTCCACTGAAAAGGAGTATATGCAGAAAGTCCAAGAAATACAACAGTCAGTTTACAATAAAAATGCCAGCATTAGAGAATTTAACCCAGGAGACAAGGTATTGGTATTAGTGTCTTCCAAGGAAGACAAATTTCTGGCTAGGTGGCAAAGGACATTTCATGTGATTGAAAGAATAAATGCACTGCACTACAAGGTTAGACAGGAAAGAAGAAAAAATGCTGAGAAAGAAATAAAAAGGTCTGTGGTGAGCTTGCAACTAAAGTTCATATAAAAGAGATCAGAGAACAACTACCTGAAGTTCTGCTAGAAGAGTCCTTATCAAAAATACAAAATCAGGTAATAAGAGAATGATTATTAAGAAACAAAAGAGTGTTCTCAGACATGTGTCAGAAAATACAGTTGTGTAAATTATCTTACCGTAACTGTAGATGTTTGAATAAATAACTGCTGCAATAGCTTAAGTTATATGGGTGATATCCTTCCATGAACCAAGATCATTGGAAGCTTGAGCCCAGCAAGGAGAAAATTGGTGGTCTGAGTGCCAAGCCCTTTAGAGCTTTCATGTCAACTGAAAAAGGGGAGGCTTATAGCAGGACAGTGCTGGGTATATAAAAATCAGGGATACATTCAGAACGCTGAACTGTCTAAATGTCAACACACAGAAGATCGACCCTGAAAGGTGGAATCAGAAAACATCTACTGACATTTGCACCAGCTGACAATAACTTGTCTAAGACCTCAGTACAGTGGGATTGGGTTTTTGCCCTTTCCCCACTGTAGTGCAGTCTCAGAGTTGCTACATATGTGTAACTTGTGGGTGTGGAGGGGCACAGCAGGGCTTGCCCCCCTGCATAGCACGTGTAATGAACTGCTTTTCTTTTGTGCATCATTTTGTGATTCGAGCTTTTGGGATTGATTTTCCATGCATCTACATTCAGAGTGTTTGATGTGAATTTATTACAAAAATCTATGCTTTCACATTTGCAAATAAAATCATGCAAAAAACAAGGGAGTGGAGGGAAGGACTGGCTTCTGCAACAGCAATGTTTGCAAACATCTGTTGTATGATAAGCTTACTTACACAATTGTACTACGTTCATCATTAGGTCACTGCTATCTATTTGCAATACCAAAGCTTAGAGAGATTGTGAAGAGGAAAGATGAGGGTCCAGGAACCCCTGGACAATGGGCCTAACAAAGCCTGCTCTAGACCTGGAAAAAGAGGCTAGTTGGTAGTACTTTGTAAAAGTATATACAGAGGACCAAGTTGTTGCCACTAGAATACTTCTAGAGTTCACTCCTTTCCCACTGAAAAACCCAAAACCCTAGTAGAATGTGCCTTGACCCTGCCTGGAATTGACTTATTATGGTGGGAGCTACAAAAGGAAATAGCATGGGACAACTGTTTTGAACTTGTCTGCTTTGACATTGGCTGTGCATTTTTCTTATCTTCATAGGAAATAAATAGGTATTCAGCTTTTCTAAAAGATTTTGTTCTGTCAAGGTAATACCCAAGTGGCCTATGTTTGTCAAGAGTATAAAGAATCTTTTTTCCCTGTTTTTTTTTTTTAGGTTCTGGAAGATGGGGAGATGGATGGTTTGGTTTAATGTAACCTCTAAACCACTTTAGGAAAAGAAACTCTGTCTATATGGAACACTGGGTAGGGCTGAGTCATCATAAGAGTTTGCAACTCATATATTCTTCTTTCAGATGTCGGAGCAGTCAGCAATACTGTTTTCTAACCATAAGTTAGTTTGTTGAGCTGGTTCAAAAAAAGGTAAAGTTAACTTTTCCAATACAAAGTTAAGATCCCAGGTAATTGCCACCTGTTTTCTAAGTGTATACATATGTAAAACCCCCTTCAAGAACAGCTTGATCAAAGCCCGGGATAAAAGGAGACGATCCATGGACAAACATTCTGAAATGGCTGAGAGATTAAACTTGACAGAGAAATATGAAAGCAGAGGATGATATTGCAGACGAATATTGAAAAAACAGAGGTACAGAAACAATGAATGGGCTCTGGTTCCTAATGCGGTAAAGATCAGCAAATCTTTTCATTTTCCCAATGTAACATTTTGTAGTGGCAGGTTGCGTTGCCTTCTTTAATACCTTCTACACATCCTCAAAAAAGTGGCTAAAATGTATCTGAATTGAATCATTCAGGCAGTTAGTTGTAGTTGTTTGCAGCTGGGATTTATCAAACATCCTTTGTCTTGTGTAACTAGATCCATTGTGTGAGGAAACTTGTAGTAATTGTCCTCTTCAGAATGGCCATGGAAATCAGCTGTAGTGGTTGAAATGCATACAGAAATATTTTTGTCCAAGGGAATGAAAAGGCATGCATTTTCCAGGGCTGATTGCAAGGAATCCTGGAACAGATTTTTTTTCATTAGTCTGTTTTGAGGCAAACAGATCTACTTGAGGAATTCTCCACAGCTGGATCAGTTCATGAAAGACTGGCTCTCCTCAGCTTGTCTGCAACAACATTTTGTTCTGACAGAATGTAAGAAGTAAATTGCTAACTCCCAAATTACAATAGCCAGCCTGCACATGTGGTAGGATCTGGTACCCCCCTATTTGTTTATGTACCACATTACTGCAGTGTTGTCTATGATCACTTGAAGTGGACCTGGACACCATAGGTAATGCAGAGAAATGGCAGCATGAATAATGGCTAACATATTTTTACACTGATGTGCTTTGGTCTATCTTGTTTGTTTCACAGACCCTGCACCTTTACCCCATAGGCACAGCTCCCAGTGGAAAATTCAATGCATCTTTTGTTAAGTATTGTGCAAGGGCAGACAGAAAGAATGGAACACCTGGATTCTCATTTATCTGGTCTCTCTACCAAAGCAACTCTCTTTTTCACAAAGACTAAAACACTGGAAACTGAAATTTCCAGGAACTACTGAATTTTTATCATATGTAATCTGGCAAGGGAAATCATGAAAATTATACCTCTTGCAGAAATCTGGGACTGAATGGATAAACTCAGTAACAATTCCAAGTAAGGTCTGCTTTTTCCTGTGGAAGGAATGCCTTTTGCATGGAGGTATTCAGAAGGCAGCCTAGGAATGATATCCTTTTGGGGAGAAAACAAGGAAGATTTTTAAACAATCTGGAATCCTAGATTGATAAGGAGGTTTCTTACCCATTTATGGAACTCCTGACAATTTGAGAAAGACTCTGCAAAGATAAGTAAGTTGTCCAAATAAGAAAAAGGTGAATACCTTGCAATCTGCAATGAACTATGACAGGAGCAAGATGCTTTGTTAACACCTTTGGAGCAATAGATAACCCAAGTGGTAATTCAGAGAACAAATAATGTAACCCAGACACAGAAAACATAAGAAAACTTTTACAAATTTGTGGCAGTAGGAATTGGATGTTAAGCATCTTTTAAGTCTAGAGTTACCAACCAACCTGAAGGAGAAATGAGAATTAACAAAGTTTTTAGGGACAACACTTTGAACTTTAGAAATTTCACAACTAGGTTGTGAAATGGCAGGTTAAGAATTGGTCTCAGATCACGAGGAACTGGTTCTATAACACACAGAGAGCATTTGGTTGATGACTTGGTGGAATCAGGCAAGTCTGGTTTGGAGGATGAGGAGGAATCCCCTAAAAAGATGGAGGCTTTTTCATTGCCATCTGTAACCCTCCTGAACAACTTTTAGGACCCATTTGTCTGAAACTATCTGATACTAAAAAGGAAGGTGAAGAACCAGACTCTGGTACAGGTTTAAAGAAGCGACCAGGTGGGGAGGGGTCGAAAGAGAAATGCTGCAATAGTCATTCCATGTTGTTGGACTGTCCCTTTTCCTGGAAGGTTCCCTACTTTTTCTTTGAACATTTTTGACACTATTTCTTGTATATTTGTTTGTTAGTGATCTGCTGGGACTGTTTGTTTTGCTTTTTGTAAAAGAAACCTGCATTTATAGCAAAGGTTTTAGCAAACTTGGAGAAGGAGAGTAAAATCTGAGTGACTCTCTGGATCAGTGTCCCTCCTTCATCAAACTGTTTGAATACAGAAAGACCAAAAAATCTCTTTATTCAAGTGAGAATTTAACATTTTGGATTTCACATCTTCAGAAAACTTATGTGTTAGCACCCAAGCAAACTGCCTCATGACAGAACCAAAAGCTGCTGCCCTGGACACAGTCAGCTCAGTCATAAAAACACTTTAAGGAACAAATAAGCACAGAAACAATTAAGTAATTCATAGAGGACTTAATTTCAGAAGAGAGAAAACTGTCTATAAAAGTTCCTTATAGTGTCAAAAGAAGCCATCTCATAATTTAAGAAGCGGGCATGATAATTTAGAATAAAAGGCTAAAATGCAGAAGAATAAATCCCCCTTCCATCTCTATCAAAAGCTTTCCCATCCTTATTGGAAGGAGGGGGGGGGTAACATTAATTAAATTAAATAAAATTTAATTAATTATTGATATTGTAGCAGGATTTCACACAGACCTAGGTGCAGGATTAGATCTGAAATGAGAAAACAAATATTTGTAAAACTGAGTCACTGTATAAAGTCTGTATGTCTTCATAGGGGCTGCAGGTTGATTGTCAAGCATATTGCAGGCAACATCAAAAACATTCTCAAAAGCTGACAAAAGAGGAGGGATAGCAGCAGGCTGTGAAAGTTCATCTTGTAATAAATCATATTATTTGCATAAAGATGCTGGAATATCAGACTCTTCCCAATGATCCTTCTTATTCATCTTAGAAATAGTACAGAAAAAGGGAAATCCTGCATAGGAAATTCTGAGGAAAGACGTTCCTCATCATGCATGTGATTTGCACAGTGTTATTTTTTTTCTTTTTAAAAATGGAAGTAAAGAGTTCAAACTTTAAAAAAGAAAAAAAAAAAAAACACTTTCCAAAAACAATTTCCTCAGAATCTGGATCAGTTACTTGGAGGGAAAAAATTAGAAAATGCCCTTTCCCAATCCCTTTCCTTATTGGACAGGGAATCCTCAAAGTGAGGGAAATGTCTTGCTTTTTCCACAAACATTCTAGTTGCTCTTTAGGGACTTTAAAGAATGCAGTAGACTTGAGCCAATCCAATAAACTTTTCCTTATTTACAGAAATAACATCTGGGGAAGCTAAATGTTTAATATTCTGTAGAGGAAGGACTAATGAATGGCACTTCACCCAGAGATCAGGTTTCTACACAGGGATGCAGTCCTCAGTCCCTCGAATGAGGCTAAAAAGGGTGGCCCGGCAAAGGTACCTGAATAACCACAAACAATGTGGCTGATTCCTGGTTCATGGTGGCTGAAGAGTTTACCGCAGAGGGACCAAGTAAAAAAAAATGAATGGTCTGAGGAACAAATAATGGTCACAGCAAAGTTACTCAGCTCCCTGTTGAAATGTTGACACTTGAAATGCTGAGTGCCACCAAGCCGAAAAAAAAACAGAAAATCCTTGGGAAGAGCATTCAAATATTGCTCTTCTCCTTTAAAGTTATGTTTGCAGGGGGACAAGCCCTCCTGCATCCCCTGACCCCCCCCCCCCAGCGTGTATATACCAACTCACCATACCTTAGAGAAAAGGAAATATTCCTGGAAATGGCCATCCTGGACTTAGTATATGTAAGTCTGTTCTGTTGGCCATTCAGTCTCCATGTTTCAGGATTCAATTTAGCTGGTCTTAATATTTTAAGTGGTTACCAAATTGCTCGCCAGCAGCTGAGGCACACACTGAGCCTGCTGTGTTGGCAAGGGCTTCTTACAAACTTTTTTTTCCTTGTGACTGGAGGAAGGTAGAACCACGGGATTGGTATCCTTTTCCATGGTTCTACTGAAAAAAGAGACTGATAGAAGACAGAGGCAAGTACAGGAAGAGCAAGTCAATGAGAGGTAAGTAGTATTGACAAGCAACATGCACAGTGGTGCACCCAAAACACACCACGAAGAGCAAATCAATGAAAGGTAAGTAGTATTCACAAGCAACATGCACAGTGGTGCACCCAAAACACACCAGGAAGAGCAAATCAATGAGAGGTAAGTAATATTCACAAGCAACATGCACAGTGGTGCACCCAACACACACCAGGAAGAGCAAATCAATGAGAGGTAAGTAATATTCACAAGCAACATGCACAGTGGTGCACCCAAAACACACCAGGAAGAGCAAATCAATGAGAGGTAAGTAGTATTCACAAGCAACATGCACAGTGGTGCACCCAAAACACACCTGCCCTGAATAAAGATTAGTAAGCCCCACAAAATAAGCACGTTTCTCCAGAAAAATGAGCTAACATATAACATAAGCACAAATGGTAAAAGTTAAAGAAGGTAAAATTGTCTGTTAGGACAGCTGGTCTTGCAATAGCAGTGCAAAAACATACTAAACTCCATAAAATGTCTAGTTTCTCAAATAAAACTGTAGATTTCACTTAAAAGTATAGGATTATTGAATGTTTCCCTCAGTGGGAAATTATCTGCAAATGGCTGACTGCAAGTTGACAGTCTGTTGATCCTCTAAAGTCCACAAGAAGAGTGTTTCCTTATGGGCAGTAAGAAAGTTCAGAAGGTTTTGGCATCTGCACTGCTGGTTTTCTCCACTTAGGAGCTTGTGCATGTGGATGGAGGCCAAGGGTTTGTAAGACTGGCCTTGTGTTATAACGTTGACAGGATAAAATCCATACAGCTAAAGCTACTGAAGCAGTCATGATGACATTCAACAAATGTAAAATAAAATAAAAATAAATAACATCTTGAAGAAATCCTGAGGACCAGAGATGAGTTGAGGTTTTCAAAGCATTGATAACTGCCAGCATCTTTTTGGCATTGATGTGCTTTTGTCTGTCCCCCTTGTTCTACACACTGCATTTTTGCCCCTTTCGATACAGCCTCCCAAGCAAAGTCTGAAACATCTGTTATAACAGACTGAAAGGGAGACCTGGGTTCAGATCAAACTGTTCCAGCCATGTCTCTACCTCCTTTTTCAGAACCCCCAGCACTGGAATATAATAAGATAAGGAGTGATGATGCTTAGACCAGACTGACCTGAGGTACCAGTGATTTTTTTCTCGTGTGAAGGCTTTCCAAAGGAGTCATGGGAACTATTGATGCTATGACACCCAGAATCCTGAGAAATTCCTTAATAGATACCAGAGATTGGTTGGAAAATATCAGGAAGATTTTTTTGTACAGTTTTATTTTGTCTAGTAGAGAAAAAAGGCACTTCTTAAGGACGTATCCAGGAGATATCCCAGAAAACAGAAACCTTGAATGAGAAGAGATATTTATAAGTTTACTTATGCAACTGTACTTTCAGTTTGGGGGTTTAACTTCCACTTACCTGTAACAGTAGATATTCATGGAATACACTGCCTTACTGGCATATGGATAGTAGTGCCCTACTTCTCTTCTACTGGCAGTCTGTAAAAGCTTCATGCTCCTCCAGATTCTTGTCTGTGGCTGTGAAGGACAAATCAGCTGCCAGAGATGGATAGTCTTTCACAGCAACAGACAACAGCCCTCATTTTTTTTTGCTAGGGTCCGAAAGGAAGAGCAGATTTAAAAACGCAAGATTTGTGAACACCTACTGTTCAAAACCAAAGCAAACCCTCACACAAACACAACAAAAGCTGCTGTAAAACTAAGCATAACCAACCATCAACCATAAATAATGTACATCCAACTAAAGGGGGATGGTGAAAGGGTACTTGCCAATACGACATTGTGTTCTATGAACATGTACTGTTACAGGTAAGTGGAACTTACACAACTGTATTGTGTTCAACAGACACACTGCCTTACTGGCATGTAGGTAAATGGGTCTACTTCTAAATTTCAGACTTGTAGAACGTCGACTTTCTTATGTGGAGACTATAAGATCAAAGTTTTGAAACTGTGAACCATTTAAATGGAGATCTCTTTACAGAGTGGAATGGTATATTTACCGTTTTCCTTGCTGTAGTGCGATCTTGGAGTTGGTATATTTAATTAGCAGGGGTGTGGGGGGGTCCCCCCTGCAAAAACGTAATTTTTTTATTTAAATGTGGAAGTTTCAAAACATAAATCTTATGGTCTCAACCATTAGAAAGTCGACATCTCTAAAGTTCGAAATTTAGAAGTAGACCCACTTAAATCGCTAAAGCTTACCTGACTCGGGAGGAGGAAGGATAAGGATATAGGCACCCCTAGAGAATGGTCCTAAAGAAGCCTGCTCTGGAGCTAGAAAAGGCATCCAGTTTGTAGTGCTTTGTACATGTATGGATGGAAGACCAAGTCGCTACCTCTAGAATACTCATTTAACATTTTAAAAAGGGGTAGACTCTAGAAGAGGAAAAGGCCCTCTTGGAATGTACCTTTACCTTACCTGGATTCACCTTGCTATGGGGAGGTGTAACAAAAGCATCAGAGGACAACCACTGTGCAATGGTTTGCTTAGAAACATGTTGTCCTTTCAATGCCCCACAGAAGGAAGTAAAAAGCCTTTTGACCTTCCTGAACGGCTTTGTTCTGTCAAGGTAGGATCTGAGCTGTCAAAGCACATCCAAGGTATTAAAAGACCCCAGGGAGAGAAATATATTGGTTGAAATTGAATTCTTAAATCACTCACAACATTAGAGAAGGATTAATGTGTATCACAACCCTATACCTGTGGAATCTGGAAAGGTTGTCCCACTATGAGAGCTGCAGCTAAGAAACTAGCCTTGGAGATGTCAAAGCAATAAGCAAAACAGTTTTCCAAGTTAACAACTTAAGATCAGTGTGAGCTGCTGATTCAAATGGTGGTAAGGCATTTTTTGTTTTTGGAAAAAAAAAAAAAAGAGCAAAACAAAATAGAGATCCCACAAAGGAGAAGTTTGCTTGGGGTTCTTATAGGTTCATAGGTTGGTACTAGGCTATCGGCCCTATACAAGCCTAACCATAGCAATTCCCTGGCTATTTCTTCCCACACTATTTACTTCCCTGGACCCCTGTCTAGCAGGGCGACTGACATGATCCCCGGGGTGAATTTCCTTTCTCCCATCCAATCATCAAGGTTCCTTTTGAAGAGGGCCAAAGAGGCACTCTGCTTGACATGTATGGGCAGTCTATTCCAGAGTCTGGGGAGTCCCTGGGTCAGGAAACTATCCCTCCAGCATGTTTTGTTTATTGTGATGACAAGATTTAGATCCCTGGAGCGTGTGGCTCTGAAGGAGTGGGATTTCTTTTAAGTGCAGCATGTCCAACAGCTGTGGGTTTGACATGACCTTGTATGTTAAGCAGAGATCTCCTCGGAGTAGACGATATGCGTATGCAATATCCATTCACAAACTGCTTTATCAAAAGAGAAGAAAAATATGAAGGAGGATCCACAGGCAGACATAGAGAGATGGTCACTAAATGCACCTAAATGGATACATACGGTAAGCCTTCCTGAAGAAGCTCATACCAAAATTTCAAGACCAGTGGGAAATTAACTGCAATGGACTCCCTGTTTCCATTTAGGCACCACCTAGAAACATCATCCAATATTAAAACATAAGATTTTATAGTAGTAGGATTTCTGGCCTCCTTTAACACCTGCTGCACGTTCTCAAAAAGCAAAAGGCACGTGCCTAAACAGAGTTAAGACTGCAGAGTTAAGACTGAATTATCTAGGCTGTCAATTGAAGTTTCTCCAAATCACCCTTGAGACTGTGTGAGCAGATCCAGATTTGAGAGAGAGAGTCTGTGACAACTACCCTTGACCAATACCATTAAAAAGGGAGAACCAAGATTGCCTCGGCCAAAAGGGGAATTAGCACAATAATCTTTGCATTTCTTACTGAACCTTCAGAACTACCTTGACAATCAATGGAAAGGCTGGAACACATACAATAATATTCTGTCAAGGGAAATGAGAATGCATCTGTCCTTCAAGCATGGCTGCAATGATATCTGGAACAGAACTTCTGCACTAGGTCCTGGAATACTGCTGCCTTGAATATTCACTTGTATGGGTTTGCCAAGGATCTGCAAAGTTTGTCTGCCACAAAGGACTGCTTTGACAGGAAGGAAGATACCTAAAGTCCAAGAATACAAAGAAGCCAGTTACCCAGGCAATCTATGTGAGCCTACACAAAGAATAAGACCTAGCAATCCTAAGAATGTCGAGGTACCACATGGCTGAGGTGAAGTCTGAAACCACCGTAGAAGGACCTGGAGTTCAAAGGTGGTAAAGGATTTACAAGATGTGAAAGAACGGCAATAACTCCAGATAGGGATATGCTTCCATGCATCCTTGGAGCCCTAAGTTGCTACCACTTGCCTCCCCATCGACACTACTCCCCAAACAAATTTGGAGAAATCTATCAGTATAGATTGCACTGACAGTGGAGGGGAAACAGGAATTCTTGAAAAAAGAATTGTTTAGTCTACTATTAAAATACTTGTCTGAAGAATGGCAACACTGGCCACTGGGATTCAAAGGAAAGAAGGTGCTGGGTGCAACAGTTTTGGACATACCTAAGAATTTTTCTCATGAAAAGATGGGGCAGTGGTAACAAGAGAATCGAGGACACATCTGTACAACAGTTATTATGAATTCTCTGCAGAAGTGACTTTCCTTCTGTAGAATCCAAAAAACACTGTCGGGTAAGGCATGACTTTGATTTCTGAAAGAAAGTCCTTTATTAAGCAGTAATTGATGAAGCAGTCCAGAAATGTCAATCTTTATGAGGTGCCAAACAATGACTTTCAGAGGTTCAACTTGAGCTCTAGCTAGGAGAGGAAGGCTGAGACCTATTCTATAGATTCCAAGTACCTGTAAACCTACTCTACGGGAATTCACAAGTCTTCCAAGGATGGAGAAAAAAAATGAATGGCCAGAATCCAATATTGGGGTGCAACCAGGACAAGGTATCTGATAAACACACATTGTGAAGTGAAAATCCCAAGGGCAAACATAACTGTCAGTGCAGACCATATACCTCAAATATTAGAAAAGGGAGTGGACCAACACTGGTCTCTAGAATAGCTCTGATTTAGGAAGAAGGAAAAATGTGGAGAAGGCAATTTCTCAGCTTTTCCAAAGGCAGGACTGGCTAAAGTATTCTGGTGACCAGCATTTACCAAATAAAAGGAGGGAGTAACAAAGTCCGGTCTGCCGGCTGAGAAGGTGCTCCCTAGAATGGATGCAACTGATGTTAACACTGCTACCTGAAACCCCTGTCAATGGGATTGAGCACCCATTTGTCGGGAACTATTGAGTCAGGCTGGCTTGCTGATGGCTAACAATAGAGATGAGCCATACGGAGGAGGGACTTGAGGAAGATTGCTGTCATGCTTTGGTATATTCACATGAGAAAGAGAGGGTTATCATTTTATGGTAAAGGAATCCCCACTTGTAAGACTTGGTGGAGGACTAGACCTACCATTAATTTGAAATAGCTTGGTTTATTTCATCTGGGACCTCTGTTTAGTAAACCCTCAGAAATAATCCTGCTTAGAAGAAAACTAGAGAAAATGAAACATTTTCTCCAGTCCTGCCTCCACTCAGATGTTCTTCGTGTTTCACTGTTGCAGTCATTACATTTGGGTAATCTGCTGACAGGTTGCCCTTAGTCAGCCTGAATTCCAAAGTCTTGGGTCCTGCGTCGGCTGCTGTCTTCTCTTCCATGATGTCAGGTCGTCAGGGGTATAAAACATGCAGCCGATGCCATTTTCTTTAGTCTTTCTTGCCGCGTGGTGCCCGAAGCAGAAGCATTTTGCAAGTGCCGGTTGGCCGACTACTGAAATATTCACATTTGAGTTTCAGAACCGAAGTCTTCAATAAAGCTAAGTACCCCGTTGGGGAAACTTTTTTCTTACTTTTTACTGATGTCAGAAAAAGTTAATAATTGTATTACTTGTGGGAAGCAAATACCTCATAAGGATTTCCATTTGTACTGTATTCCTTGCCTAGACCCTAATCACAACGTGCCTGGCTGTCAGTTTTGTGCTAGATTTAACCAACGCACTATTAAGCGTCGGTATATTTTTGCATCTAAGTATTTTGAAAACAGATTTAACTACCCAGAGATGTCGTCGGATAGCAATCCGACAACCGGAGTGCATAAAAAACGCAAAGAAAAGGACAGAGAAAGGCAGTCGAGATCCAAAAACGACGAAAAAGCTTCTCCTAAGCCAGTCGCCGGTACTCAGTGAGGCACATTCCCGCTACCTTCAAGTCGCAGGCCTCTACCGACACCCATGTGGAGTCCCGCATGCCGCAAGATACTCAAGGTATTGGACCGACAGATGTATCTCCCTCGGATGGGTATGGAGCTGCTGAGCAGGCACCAGCGTCTGAGAGTGTATTCAGACCTCAACATTTTTATATCAAACCGACGAAAGCTGCAAAACTGAAGGCAAGACACTGACTATGAATCTTCAGATCAGGTTTCTATTTCTTCTGATTCCTCTTCTGATCAGGAATTATCTTTACTTCCCTATGAGGATTCTGATGCTGAGGAGTCTATTCCATCTGCATCTACTCCTGAGGATTATTCATTTAGAGAAATGTTGCATACTTTGAGGGAGCATTTTCACTGGGAGAGTCAAGACTTCTCAGAATCAAAAAAGAGGCTCAGGGATTTCCTTCTTCTCCCTCAGCACAAGCCTTTAGCCATTCCCCTGTGCTAGACATTGTGGATGATGTTTTTTCGGAGTCAAGCCTGACCCCTGACTCTTTACCTCCTGCTCTCAGTAAGCCTGACAGGTATTACAGGGTCCCTGACTCTCATAAATTTTTATTTATAAACCCTGCTGCTGTTCCTGAAACTATTTCACAGGGTCCAAAGGGAGTTAAGGCCTCAACAGCAAAAAACCCTACCCAGTCCAACAGAGATTCAAGGGCGCTGGACAGATGGGGAAAAAAGGTTTATACATCTGCAACCTTGGCAGTCAGGGTCTTAAACTGTCAATTTCATATGCTTAAGTACCAACAACGTGTTATGGGATTGCTGAAACAGAAAATTATGTTGATTTCAGAATGTGCAGAAAATAAGGAATTGCAGGAATTATTGCATGCAGCTGAACAAGTTGGAAAGCATACTTTGCAATGTGGTTTTGATTCTTTAGAGGCCTCCTGCAGGGCCACAGTTACTGGATCTGTGATTAGGAGGCATGCCTGGTTAAAGGAAAAAAATTTGCCTGATCATGTTAAAGCTAAATTGCTAGATGCACCTTTATAGCATGATTCTCTGTTTGGTATTAAGGCAGAAGAGGTTTTAAAGAAAATGGAAGACAAAACTAGGTCTATGCAAACTGTTAAAGATTTCTTACAAGTGCAGCCACCTAGATTCAGTAGACACTGGCCACAAAAAATTGGTCCTTTCCTGTGTCAGACAGTGCTCAAAGGGACAAATCCAGACGCCCTAAGAGTTCCAGGTACCAGGCTCAAGACTCATACAGGTCAAAGCAATGGGACGCATCCACCTCCAGATCTGGAGGAGATAAAGCGTAAACCTACAGAAAGCAATCCCAATGATTTCCCTCTGCCTACACCAAGCACTTATCTTTTGGCAGCACCCATAGGGGGAAAATTAGCACTTTTTGCTCAAAATTGGCAGTTAATAACCCAGGACAAGTGGGTACTGAACATCGTATCATAGGGATACATATTCCATTTCCACACTCTGCCAATGACAAATGGTTGGCCAGACCTACCAAAAAACCAATGGGCAAAGGCACAGAAACAGGTTACGTCCCTCATGGATATGGGGGCTATTCGGACAGTACCAGAACAAGAAAAAGGACAAGGTTTTTACTCAAGACTGTTCTTGGTACCCAGAAAGGACAAGGCCTAGTGGCCAATACTGGATTTATCGATTTTGAGCACATACCTGGACATTCCAAAATTCAAAATGCTCACTTTGCAACAGCTTCTGCCCATGCTGGGCAAGAATGCTTGGCTGGTGACTTTAGACTTAAAAGAGCCATACCTGCATGTCCCAATAAGACAGTCGTGCAGAAGATACCACAGATTCAAGGCTGGCTTAATGCATTACCAATTCTCTGCACTGCCCTTTGACTTATCTACTGTGCCCAGGGACTTTACAAAGTGCCTGGCACCAGTAATTGCTTTTTGCAGACAAAGAAGAATTCAAATATATCCTTACTTGGACGACTGTCTCATTCAAGCAGAGAACAAGGACATTCTTCTACGACACCTGGCATTTGTGAAAAGGCTTCTAGCATGCCTAGGGTACACAATAAACGAAAAGAAATCACAACTGGTACCCTCTCAAAAGATAACATTCCTGGGTGCAAGCTTGCATACAACTGCCCAGATGGCTTACCTCATGTCAGACAAACAAAGGCAACTGACTACTTACTTTAAACTGATGGCAACAAAAACCCAGTCTTCTGCAAGACAAATTCTGCAGGCTCTGGGCTTCATGGCATCCTGCATCCTACTAATTCCGTATGCAAGACTGCATATGAGGAAACTTCAATGGTACCTAAAAAGTTTATGGAGTCAACATTCACACAGTCTGAAAACAATGATTCCTCTCATCCCCTGCCTGCAACAGGAGTTTCTATGGTGGGCAAAGGCCTGTCACCAAAACATGAGACGGCCCTTCACTCTACCCTCTGCCAGCCAAACCTTAACAACAGACACATCAGATTACGCCTGGGGTCCCACATGGCAGGAAGATGCATTCAGGGCATATGGGCACCAAATCAAATGCATCTGCATATCAACCAGAAAGAGATGCTAGCTGTTCAAAATGCCCTAACAGCCTTCAAGGACTTGCTTCATCCAGGACAACTACTGATAAAGATGGACAACATCACAGTCATGTAGTATATAAACAAGGAAGGGGGCACACACTCATACCCCCTTTGCAGATTAGCCATGGCACTGTGGGACACAGCTTTGACCTACCAAATAAATCTTCAAGCTCAATTCCTGCCAGGAAAACGGAACATTCTGGCAGACAATTTAAGCAGAAACCTTATGGATCCTCACGAGTGGAAACTAAATCCACAAGTACTCAGCATGATATGAGAGAAATGGGGGAGCCCAGACATAGATCTATTTGCCTCTCCTCAAAATTATCAATTGAAAAGATTCTGCACAAGGACTTACCACAGACAACCATGGAAAGTGGACGCCCTATTCTTCAGTTGGAAAAACCTGTCAGTTTACGCCTTTCCTCCTCTGCCTCTTCTACCGAAGGTCCTCCTAAAAGTCAGACAAGAGAAGCCAAAGATGATATTAATTGCCCCAAACTGGCCCCGCCAATACTGGTACCCAATCCTAAGGAACTTGTCTCAATACGCAGCTTGGACCTTGCCTCAAAGACCACAACTACTGTCCCAGCAAAACAATCAGATCATGCACAATCAACTGCAGACTCTGAACCTGGCAGCATGGCTAATCATGTAATCATACGAACGACACCTCTCAGTAAAGCTGTGATGGATGTCATTTTGGAAGCCAGAAGGCCTAGTACTAGAAAATCTTATGCTGACAAATGGAAGAGATTCTGTGCTTGGAATCAAGCACAAGGAACTGATACAGCAGAACCACATATTCCTCAGATATTGCAATATTTAACTGAGATGCTTGACAAAGGCCTATCTTTCTCATCAGTCAAAATACATGCCTCTGCCATTTCGGCTCATTACAATACAGAGCCACCCATTTTTTCTCATCCTTTACTAAAGCAGTATCTTAGAGGAGCCAAAAACCTAAGGCCTCCTAGAAGATCACCATTACCTGCATGGGACCTCAATTATGTGATGGAAAAGCTCACCCTGCCTCCATTTGAACCAGCCGCTACCGCTGATATAAAGGTCTTATCATGGAAGACAGCTCTGCTACTAGCAATTACTTCAGCAAGAAGAGTTTCAGAGCTACAGGCCCTCATGGCAGTAGAGCCTTTTATCATATTTTACCCAGACAGGGTGTCTCTGAGAACAAATCCTACTTTTATGCCTAAGGTGGTTTCCAGTGTGGCTCTTAACCAAACAATTCATCTGCCAACTGTTTATCCAAATCCGCAGAACAAAGGGGAGAGAATTCCTTGGACGTACACAGGCAGCTAAGATTCTACTTGAGCAGGACAAAAGCTCTAAGAAAAACTGAGCAATTGCTAGTGTCATATGCTGCAGGATCAGAAGGAAAGGCTATCTCAAAGCAGACGGTGGATAAGCCACTCCATCCGTTTCTGCTACTTACACCATGGTAAACCTGTGCCCAAGGGCATTAGGTCTCATTCCACCAGAGCTGCAGCTACTTCGGCAGCCTTTCTCAGAGGAGTACCAACCAAAGACATTCTAGAGGCTGCTACTTGGAGTTCTGTTCACACCTTTACAAAGCATTACCATTTGCCTCTCTAAGTCCAGGGCAGGCTTTGCCACTGCAGTGCTGCAGGGCCTTATAGCCGCACCTAATGGTATTTAGCTCCAGCCTCCCAACCATAGCTTTGGGATTCTACCCAAATGTAATGACTGCAACAGTGAAACACAAAGAACATATTACAGTTGTGTACACTTACCATAAATGTAGATGTTCAAGTTTATTCACTGTTGCAGTCTAGGTTACCCTCCCGCCATCTCCCTGTCATTCTACAGTTTATCTTTCCTTCTCTATCTTCTACAACCTATGTGGTGTATTTGCTTGTAGATGAAGGTAAAGTTTATATTGATGCGTATATATATATATATATATATATATATATATATATATATATATATATATATATATATATATATATATATATATATATAATATTGCTACTTTTTTGGGGGCACCTGATATCGGGGGCAAGAAAAACTAAAGAAAATGTTGTCGGCTGCATGTTTTATACCCCTGACGACCTGACGTCATGGAAGAGAAGACAGCAGCTGACGCAGGACCCAAGGCTTTGGAACTCAGGCCGACTGAGGGCAACCTGCCAGCAGATTACCCAAATGTAATGACTGCAACAGTGAATACACTCGGACATCTACATTTATGGTAAGTGTACACAACTGTACTTTCTTTCAACCCACCCACTGATTAAGGATCTTATTAATTGCCAAACAAAAAATAACACAATCAGACTTAAGTGGCATTTACGTAATCTCAGGTATAAACTCATCAGAAAGATTCTGATGGTGTCAGCAAACATACTTATTTCATTACCACTGAAAATGCTGCATTTCTAGGAATAAAAAAAAACTCTAATTTATTTTCTAAAGCATATTTAGAGACAAATGAAAAAAGTTTGATATTAAACTTTTTGTTTAGCAGGTAATGACGCAGCAACTCTTCAACACAAATTTTCACATACAAGACAGGAAGGTACAATACTTTAAGAACTACCATGTTGGACTGAGCCATCTGGCTTCCTTAACATGCTAGGCAATTGTCTAGCCTATTAGAAGGGACAGGATTTGAAGAAGACAGTCTTTTTCCTAGAAGATGTCACTGAGAAAGCAGAGGCCCTGATATTGGGGCTTAGAGGCCAAGCATGGTCAGAAACACCGTAGTTTTTCACTCTTGTATTACACTTTGCTAGACGGAGCCTTCAAAACCAGAGGAGAATTACAAATTTTCTTAACAAAGCTCCTCCAACATAGGGATCAGTTGAGGAAAGGTCTTCATGAGAATCCTCAGGGGGAGATATATCAATACTTACAGCAGAATCTGTCCTCCTGATTTCCCTGCACTTAAAGAGGTTGGTTCTCCCATACCTTAAGCAGGCTGTGGTACAGCCTTGGAGAATATGACTGATCCTTGTGTCTTGCACAGTTGTGGTACAGTATGCCACACCATGGGACCCGGAGGTAAAAGAAGATGAATGACCCAATAGCCCGCCCATGGCTAAGGCTACTTGGAGACACAAGCCATACACTGAGGCATATTTTGTGATTTATCAGTATGAGTTTTAGGTGTATAAGGGGTAGATGATGGGGGAGGGTGGCAGGACCAGCCTTTGGTCAACTGGTGCCCTAGGCAAAAGATCTCCATAGGCCCCCAACAATATCCTGTGCCCTCATCCTGGTCTACCTACACCACCCAGATTACTGGAAAAGTGCCCCTGCTAGAGCAGAACCCTAGGCGGTCGCCTAGTTGGCCTATGCCTAAGGCTTGTTATTGGGGGCAGTGTATCAGAGACCATCAAGCCAGGGGGCGGATTTCTAGCCTGATCAATACCTGGCTGCACTGTCAGTCTGGTATTCAAATGAACAAAACCAAATATTCTCGCTTAAAATAGTAAAATGAAGTATATTTCTAGAGCAATACAGTTCTGAAAGCTGCACTAAGCAAAATGATAGCAATTGCAGTAGTCTAGCATCTAGCATAAGTAAATGCTGCAAAGGACCCAAAAATAAAGAAATAAAGGCTATAAACAGCCCAAAAATAATAGAAGTAGTCTTAGACAAGGAATTGAGTAAACTTATGTTCCATAAACAAAACAGTGCCAATACATGTCCCAAAGAACTCCAAATTTAAGAAACAAATGTTATAATTAGCCCAAAAATAATAGCCACATCATAAAAAGTATTAGACAAGGACTTAAATATGAACTTAATAACAATTCCTGTCAGAAATGGTCCAGAAACAAAATGGTGCCAAAATCACTATTTAAGTGAAAAAAGGTGTTTAAAGTGTCATCAAAATATACCATTCACTTATATACATGAAGATATCAATAAAACAACTGTGAAAACCGTAATTTTTCTTGTCACAAATATTCAAAATAATAATAGATGTGATTTACTTGCAATTATGTTAGCATGAGGCTATGACAGAACTTCACTCAAATGGCCCCAGTACAATAAGTCCATTAAATATTCCCCTACCACCATAAGACACTTAGAAAGATTATAAGCCCCTGAAAAACTAGTATTCAGATTAATGTGCATGGTGTAAACCCATACTGTGCACAGAAAATAAAACACTGCAAAATTGAACAATTTTTTTTTTAAAGAGAATCATACACAAACAAGCAAGTAATTCAGTACCGGTACTGATAGAAAAGACAGGCTGAGGATTAAAATAATTCAAAGAGTTTCTTATCAGAGCTCAGGAGGTCACAGTTGCTAGAAAGGGAGAGTTTTATTTGAGATCCTTTTCCAATGGCACTTGAAAATCTGTGAGCTGTCGTCCCTGTCTGTAAAGGACTATTCTGCCCTGACAGTTGACTGGTCCCTCACAGCTACAGTCAAGCAGGGGGAGGAGCCTGAAACTTTGAGACTGCCAGAGGGAGGGTAATAGAGCACTACTATCCATATGCCAGTAAGACAGTGTTTGTTAAACATCAGGAGTTCCATAACGTTTTAGAGAATCTTGACAATTGGAAAACAAGTCTACAAATACAAAACAATTGTACAAATACTGAAAGATGTGAAAACCTTGAAGTCTGTAGTAAGTAATTACTGGAGCCAGATACTTTATAAATACCATTGGTGCACTAGTTAGACTGAATGTTATGTCATAGAAAGTTGTTGTTGTTGTTGTTGTTGTGTCTTTCAGCTTTTCCCAGTAAGGGGTCACCACAGCGGAACTCCGTTCTGCTAATGATTGACAGTAGAGTTTTACGTGCTGAGTTGCCGGCCCTGAAGCACAACCAAGGTACGCCCATTCACACATGTCTCCACACAGAAGACACTCTAGCTGAGAATCGAACAGGACAATGTCTTACTGTGAGGTGACAACGCTACCGCAGCACCACCACCGCAGCTGGTATGACATAGAAAGTACAGTTGCATAAGTCCTACGAGCCAGTAATAGCAGATGTTCAAATTCCACACTGCCTCACTGCCTCATGGCATTTTCGGTTATCTTCCAAGGTAACCAAATAGTAACCAAATTTCAAAAGCTCAAACTCTCCACCCTCTTTCTTTCTGTGACAGCTGTTTGGCTGGGCATATTGTGAGAGGGAAACCTTCAGCTGTCACATGAATTGAGTGTATAGGCTTTTTCACTTCCACAAAGAGGAAATTACCTAAAGCCAAAATCATCTAGCAAGAGTAAATGCACAGTCAATCACAATACCATATAAAACTCAAATCCAACAACAACCAAATCAATGAGCTTGAAACCCACTTCAACTGTGCACAGTCTGGGGCATAGTGGGTGAACATGGGCACTGAGGTAGTGAGAAATTTGAACATCTACTGTTACAGTTAATAGGACTTGTACAACTGTACTACATTCATCATTCCAACTGTCTCAGTGGCATGATGAACGTAGTATAGTTGTACAAGTGTACTACGTTCATCATTCCAACTGTCTCAGTGGCATTCCCAAACCTTACCCTACCTGGGAGGTGGAAGGATAAGGATCTAGGAGCTGCTGGAGAGTGGGCCTAGCAAAGCCTGCACTGGACCTTGTAAAGGAATCCAGTTTGTAATGCTTAGTGTATATGAACAGAAGACCAGGTTGTTGCCTCTAGAATGCTTCTAGAGTACACCCCTTTACAATGTGCCATCAAAGAAGATAAGACTATATTTGAGTGAGCCTTAATCTTACCTGGAAGAGATTTACCATGCATGGTAGGAGTAACAGAAAATAACAGCGGAAGGCAACCATCGTGCAATAGTTTGCTTACAGACAGGCTGAGCTTTCTCAGTCCCTGTGTGTGTGACAAACACTTGTTCAGCATTCCTAAAGGGCTTTGTTCTGTCAAGGTAGTACCTGAGTTTCCTGCTACACATCCAAGGTACTTAGGATATTTTATTCCTTTGTTTTTTGGATATGGATAAAATATTGGGAAATTGATGCCTTGATTCAAGGTAAATTCAGAAACAACTTTAGCCATGAATGATGGATTAGTGCATAACACAACCCTGTCATTGTGAAAAATCGGATGTGGTTGGCTCGTCATGACAGCTTGCAGCTTAGAGACTTGCTTTGCAGATATCAGCACAATTAGTAAAACAATCTTCCAAGTAATGAACCACAAACCAGTCAGAGAGGCAGGTTCAAATGGAGGTAAGGTCATTTTTTCCAGAAAAAAAGTTGAGATTCCAGGGAGGAGTGATTTGCTGCAAGGGGTTCTTACTTGCAAGACTCCTTTCATAAACTGACCAGAAAGAGAGGCAAAAGAGGGAGATCTGTGGGTAGAGAAGCTGAGATGACCACAATATTAACTTTGTAAGAAGCATATGACAAACCATCTCAAGTAGCTCACACAAATATTTCAAAATCAGAGGGTTGAAATTATTTTGGGACCTCTGCTATTGGCTAGGCACCACCTAGAAAACCTCTTCCACTTGAAAACATACGATTTTCTAGTTGCGGGTTTTCTTGCCTTCCTTAAATACCTGCTGCACATCCTGATGGAGGAAGTATGTAAAAGGTATCAAAATAGAATTATCCAGGCTGTCAGTTGGACTTGCTTTAAGTTGGCATGTACCATTCATTGCAATGCTATGTGAGAAGATATAGTCTAGGATCATTTTTCAGGAATGCTTCTTTACTGATACAAAAAGTTTCTGGAGTAAAATACTTTACCTTTTGTGTACCACAGGCACTAGTTGTATGACTTCCTGCATTTTTTCCCATGTGATGGAGCATTGGAGGAAATTGCTCTGCCTAGTCGATTGTGGTGGACGTGGGGAGAATTCCTCTGAAAGGGGGAGGATCATCTGCCACTGCAATGAATATCCTCTCCAAATTAATTATTCTCCAATCTCATTTGTCAGAGACTACTTGTGGCCAGGCCGCAGGGTTGAGAGGAGCCTGGAGAAAGGAGGAAGAGAAGGAAGGGCAGGAGGGTGGGAAGAGGTGCTCAGTGAGTCAGCATAGTCATTCCTTTACAAGGGGTTGATTCTCTTTCAGAAAAGAGCCCCTCTTGTTTGGTTATGAAAAATTGTCTTCCTGACATTTCCTCTTGGATCCCTGACTTTTGTTTGGCTAAGATTTGTGTTCATTCTGCCTCTTGAAGGAAGGCACCTTGTTTGAGGAGAACCTGAGTACATGAAAATACCCCATGCATTAATCTGCCTCTATCATCCCACTGTTTGAGAATCTGTGTAACGGAGGGCCCAAATACCAATTTAGATCTTAAAGTTGCATTCAGAATTTCAGTTTTAAATCATCAGAGAAGTTCTAATTATGTAACCAAGCTTACTATCTTAATACTACAGAAGAAACAATTTGTATAGAATGTATCTGCAAATCTGAGCATATCTCTCAAAGCATGTTTTGAAACTTGACAAATTAGAAACAGTTTCATTCATATAAGATATTTGCTCTGCAGGTTAGGATGCAGCAAATCATTCAAACTGTATGCACCCTGTAAAGTAAATTTCCACATAAAGCCTTGGTAATTTAACATTCTAAAGGTTAAATTACTAGAAAGAGATATCCTTTTGCACTGAAGATACAACCATGTTCCCTCTTTATCTGAGGTGCATTGAATTATATGAAGCCAAGAACTTTTATTTGAGCAGGCAGCTGGGGAGGCTGCAGCTGGGTCAGCAGTCAAATGAGAAAAGCCAGGGAGACCATATATTTTCTCTTAGCCTTTTTAGAGACTGCTGGAATAAAAACTGGTTTCATGCAGGCAGCTTTATAAACATCGTCCGAGGCAGGTAAGAAAGAGGGAATAGCCATAGAACTGAGCATCTCTGCCTGTATAATATATACTCTGCCTAGCTCTGGGTAGTTCCAGACTGTTCCCACGCAGAGTCTTCCCTGACTATAGCAGTCCTGAGGAGAGGTGAGCACTTGTTTGGACTTCAGCTCATACTCACTCTCTGAAGAATCAGAGTGACTGGACTCACTCTGAAATTCATAAAGGTTACCGCTAAGTGTATACTTAGTGTACACTTTCTGTATTGAAGAACATCCCTATCACATTGCATGTGCTGTGTATTCACTCAGAAAGGTTACAATAAGTGTACTCCAACTGCACACTTAGTAGCAGTAACCTTTATGAATCCCAAGGTCAGTGTGAACTAGAAAAGTCACCATTGTCCTCATCAGATTACTCATTCTCTGAAACAACAGAAAAATCTCTAGCCAATCTAGCAGTAGAGCCATGTATTGGACACAACCACCAGAATTAGCTGTCTGAAGAACACTATTAGCCAAGGAAACCACACCAGCCTTTTATGAAGCTATAATCTGATTATCAGCTTTATGATGAAGTTCCTGTTTCTTTTTCTTATGAGGTTCACTACTGAATGAAATATCTGGGGACACAGTATTATGTTTGGCAAGGGGTTTTCTTACTAAGGACTACTCCTGTACCTAAAAGGTTTGGTTCTCCAAGACCTGCACCAGGTACTGGAATAGCCCCAGAGGTTGTGCCTAAGCCTAATTTCATAATGGCAAAGCTACACTAGAGGGAGATGGGGCAAAAGGTAAGTGGGCTATAGGCTGAGCAGTGGCCCTGACAGAATCAATAACTGCAGGCTAAGGCATATTTTTTTTTCTTTTTTAGGGGCAACCAGATTTGATGGGGGGGGGGGGTTACAAGAATTGGGATCAATCACATCAGGAGAGAGAACACCAGCTAGCATAATAAACTGACAGTACTGGATAATGTATCACAATAAGCACATACATTTTGTAGTAGTAAGTACGTCTCCCCACACTAAACTTTGCCAAACTGCGCTGTTATCACAAAAACATTTGAAATGTATCCAGAATTCTTTTACAACTGGCAGAAGGCAAAGAGTCTTCAGTATACAGAGTCCAAACACCAAAGCAACCAGTGTGCCAAACAAGTGTTAAAAATTAGCTGCACACACTTTAACTACATTAAACTGTCATAAAATAACATTTAATAGCAATTTAAATTCTATTTTCTTGTCAGACATAGTAAAATGTCCATAATATATTTAAATAACTTCATTTGTAGTAAAATCACAGTCTGATGTTAAAAACATATTGAGAGAGCCATACATATAGTAAATAATATAAAAATGCTGAAAAATGTATATATAATATTTTACTGCCAAAAGATAAAAATAAAGCAGAGTAACAACAGAAAAGACAGACATGACTGCATGATACAGCTCTTAGTGTCCAACAACACACATGCACACTGCAGTTTTGAGGGAAATACTGAAAGTTTTCTCAGAAACACTAAAAACAACCATTTAAGAAATAAGCCAAATAAACATTGCTGTAAGCAGAAATTCCCATAGGAATGACTATAAACGCTGATATAAATAAAATATCCTATGTATTTTTTTAAATAAACATAAAAAGAATAGAGAATAATAAATCTAATAATAAAATGAGAAGAAAGGCCCCCCCAAATGAGGCTTATCTGAGCAGTAAGCTGGAAAACTCAGCACTGGATCCTGTGAAGAGCCAGAGGACTTTCTTCTTTGGATGGCAGAAAAAGACTGAACACTCGAGTCTTGTGGCAGCTGAAGGTGTCCCTCTCAGGATATACTCAGCCAATCAACTGCCACAGGAAGAGAGGGGGCAGAGAATCTGAGCAGATTACCCAAAATGCCACTGAGGCAATGGTAATGATGAACATATGATAGTTTACGCCAGATACAAAAAAATCATAAGAAACCTCTGCAATCTATGCCAGTAGGAATGTGATCATTCCTATTAACCTCTTAATGCAAGAAATATGGGCAAAACCTAAAATAATGAGAGCACAAAGGCATAGAAATAAAAGGAATCACGTGGCAGATAACCCAAAATGCCTTTGAGGCATTGATGAACATGTGATAGTGTAAGCCAGATATAGAAAATCATAGGAAACATCTGAAATCTATGCCAATAGGAATGTGATCATTCCTGTCAACCTCTTAATACAAGAAGTCGGGACAAAGCCTAAAATAATTGGAGAGCAAAGGCCCAAAAATAGGGACAGATTTTAAATATTACTATTATAAACTTAGAACATTGCTAAAATAACAGGATTTCTGTTAGCATGCTTTTGCTGAAGAATATGAAGTTTGAAACCCAAATGCATCTCATTACTTTGTGACTTCAGTCTTCTGTGATTTGTCAGAAAACCAAAAATTATATGAGGAACAGATCAAAAATATGAGAGAAAAATCTGGACATTCTGTGAAAATCTGAACAGTTTAGAAGCATGAATGTGATAGTGAGCTTCTTTTAAGTCTAACTTTACCATGAAACTAAGTAGAGGAATGAGAGATAATAGGGTTTGGGTGGATAGCATTTAGAAAGTACAGTTGTGTAAGTAAACTTACCATAAAAACAGATGTCTGAATTATCACTGCTGCTGTAGCCTTGGTTATATGGGTTATATCCTGCCAAGGATATAACAGCTAACCAGCTTCCAAAGCTTCAGGGTACTTTCCACACATCCAGACTGGATGGCAGCTTGAGCTGCACTGACTAAAAGACAAGTACAGGCACCAAGACCTCCAGAGATTTCCTGCCAACAGATAGAAGGAGGCTAAATCCAGAAAGGACAATGTCAGGAAGACCAAAAAAATAAATAACCAAACCCAGGCATAAACAAAAAACAAAATAAGAAGGGGGAGGGAGCGGCTACTGCAATATTGATCATTTGAATATCTACTGTTTTGTAAGTTTACTTAAATAACTGTGGTGCTGCGGCAGCATTGTCGCCTCACAGTAAGACGCTGTCCGGTTCAATTCTCAGCTAGAGTGTCTTGTGTATGGAAACATGCATGAATGGGCGTACCTTCGTTGAAGGTTGTGTATCAGGGCTGGTAACTCGGCACGTAAAAATCAACTACCAATCATTAGCGGACCGGAGTTCCGCTGTGGCGACCCCTAACCGGGAAAAGCCGAAAGACGCAACTTAAATAACTGTACTGTGTTCATGATATTGATCACTGCTGTAATAGCCTTAGCTGTGTGCGTAAATTAACCCTAGCTTACTATATTTTGGAGGTGGAGGGAGGGAGTCCAGGAGCCCCTGGACAATGGTCCTTGCAAAGCCTGATCCAGACTTAGAAAAGGTAATAAAGCTTATTTATGGTGCTTTGTAAATTATGTACAGAGGACCATGTTGCAGCTTCTGGAATACGTCTAGAATCCAACCATTTGCAAAAAGCCACAGATAAAGCCAAGGCCCTGATAGAGTGGGCCTTGACCTTGCCTGGAACATATATATATATATATATATATATATATATATATATATATATATATATATATATGTGTGTGTGTGTGTGTATGTCTGCATATATATATATATATATATATATATATATATATATATATATATATATATATATATATATATACACACACAGACACACACACACACACACACACACATATATATATATATATATATTTTTTTTTGTAGTGAATACAGCAAAAGGTATTAGCTTTAAAGAACTGTAGTCTGATTTGACACAGGTTGTCCCTTCTTCTTACCTTCACAAGAAATGAACAATGGATCAAGGATCTGTTGTATGGAGTATCCTTTCTCCCTCATTTCTAGCAAAGTAGGAGATGGATAGTTTGGTCAAAAGTAAACTGTTATACCGCTTTAGGCATTAAAGAAGGATTAGTCCTCAAAGAAACCTTGTCCCTGTGGAAAATGAGATGGGGTTCACTCACTGTAAACGCTTGCAACTCAGATATTCTTCTTGCAGAGGTCAGAGCAAGCAGCAAAACTGTTTTCCATGTTAAGAACCTCAAGTCACGTAAGGTTAGCTCGTTCAGATGGAGCAAGTGTTAGCTTCTGTAACACAAAATTAAGATCCCAAGGAGGGGCCACCAGATTCTTTAGAGATCTCTTATGCAAAACCCCTGTCAAAAACATCTTAACATGAGAAAGCATTGAAAGAGACATGCAGAAATTGCTAGTAAATGAACCCTGACATTGGAGTAAGAAAGGACATAGGATTATAACTTGCACAGATATTGCAAAACCAGAGAATAACTAGCTATGAATGGCTGTAGTTATGTTGTTGGTACCAACTAGAAAAAAAAAAAACTATTCCATTTGCTAGCGTATGATTTTCTACTGGTAGGCTGCGGTGGTGGTGCTGCGGTAGCGTTGTCGCCTCACAGAAAGACGTTGTCCTGTTCGATTCTCAGCTAAAGCTTCTTCTGTGTAGAGACATGCGTGAATGGTCGCATCTTCATTGAAGGTTGTGCGTTAGGCCTGGCAAGTTGGTACATAAAAATCTACTGCCACTCATTAGCCGACCGGAGTTCCGCTGTGGCGACCTCTAACCTGGAAAAGCCGAAAGAAACAACAAGGCTTTCTTGCGTCCATTAATATGTGCTGCACGTCCTCAGTAAACAGGTGCCTACAGGGAATTCTGCATGGAAACTCTGGATAAAGACAATATCAAACATACACTTCCAGTAATATAGGGAACTCTGTAACCTGGCCAAAAAAACACGTAAACATTGATAAAAAAAGAACTTCTACCACACACCCTTAACTACACAACCTAGAAATCCCACAAAATTCTGGAAGACTGTCAACCAAATTGTCCACCCCAGAAACTCAACACCAAACCCTGCCCTAATAATTCACCCAAAGAGACTGCCTCCTTCTTTAATACCTACTTTATCGATACCATTAGCAAACTTATGCCAACTTCCAATCCAACCAGTCCCTCACCTCCCACCACACCCCCACTACAAAACAGCCCTTTCTCACTAAGTCCCATCCCTACTATCTACATTAAAAAATCTTCTTCTCAAACTTAAACCATGTTCCCCATGAACTGACAACTTGCCATCTTTCTTCCTAAAGGCTGCTGCTAACTCCATAGCATACCCAGTCTCCATCCTCATTAACCTCTCAATCTGTGAATCCACTGTGCCAACTCTCTGGAAGAAATTCACCATCATACCAATCCACAAAGGTAGAAATTCTGTAGAACTCTCTAATTATTGCCTAATTACCATACTCTCTCTTCTCTCCAAAATTTTTGAGCATTGTGTGCATAAACAAATCTGGTCTTGTCTCACTCAAGAAAACTCTCATCACTTGTACCCAGCATGGCTTCTGCCCCCAGCACAGCAGTACTACCGCTCTCATTTCCTTTACTAACTCCATTGCTCTAGCCAGAGACAATAATAAACTTGTGTCCTGCCTCCTGTTAGATCTCTCCAAAGCCTTTGACACCATCTCTCACCCCATTCTGCTCGCCAAACTATCTCAACTAAACCTCTCCCCTGCAACTATCTCCTGGTTTACCAGCTACCTCACTAACAGACAGCAATCTGTCAAATGGCTCTCTGCTGTATGTCCCTTTCTCCCCATAAAATGGGCATCCCACAAGGCTCAATTCTAGGCCTCCTTCTTTTAACATTTTTACTAACCAACTCCACACATCTTGTCCTCGGTCATTCCTCATGCAGTACGCAAATGACTCCACTGTCATCACCATTGCTGACAACCCTCTGACCTACTCACCCTAACTCAAACCTCTTTTAACCTCACCAAAACTTGGCTTACTAACAACCAATTCATACTAAACCCTAAAGGATAAAACTCCTCCTATTCCTACCAAAGTCTCTCTACCATCTTAAATCCTCTTTCACCATCTCTTCCCTTAACAGCAATATTATCTCATCTGATCGCCACACCAATTTCCTTGGAGCAATCATCAATGACCAACTTAAATTTGATCTCCACGTACACCACTGTATAAAAAAAACCCACCAAAAGCTTGGCCTACTTTATAGAAATAAAAGGTTCCTTACCCCCAACTCCGGAATCTCACCTAACCAGTCTTGTCTTCTCCCTAACCTCTTCTACAGCTCTCAGATCCTTACTAATTTACAGTCATCTGTACTATCCAAACTCAAAACCACATGCAACAAAGTAGCCAGATTTGCAGCTAGCCTGCTACCAAAATTACACCACTATCTTGCTCTCCAAATACTCAGCTTATTAGAGTTTCCTAAACAACTCTTTACTTACCCAACTTCTTATCATCCACACTATCCTAAACAAGCCCTCCTCCTGCCCTATCATTGCCACTCTTGTCTCCCTCTGTAACCCACCGTGCTCCCTCAGAAGCTCAGACCAATGTCTCTTACAGATTCATAAACCTAAAAAAATCATTTGGACAAAGCCTCTACAGTTACCTTCTGTCATGGAATAAGCTTCCCATGGCCCTCAGAAATATTACCCATGCTCATGAATTCATGACAACTCTCAGAAATTCCCTATACAGTGCCTGGAGATGTCACTGCAGTCATCCCACTTGAAATCTTCCCTTCCCTCGTTCCTCCTTTATTCTTCTCCCTCCCTCACTACTTCCTACTTCTTCCTTTCCCACAATCATGGCATTTATTGTAATTTCCTGTGCATTGTGATATTTTAATACCGCTCTCCATACCCCTCCAAATTCCTGGCTCCAGTAATTTGACACTAATTCCTTTCTTTTTTCTACCCTTCTCTTTTATTTCCCCTCACACTGTAACTTGTCAAACTATCTGCTGTGATTCTCATACTAATCTACCAATAACAATTCTGCAGTTTTGTCACTTTGCTCTTTCCTACCTCTCAATACTTACTACTTATTTGAAATGCCTCATTTGCTGAGATCTCTTACTTGTACTGCAACTGGTCATCTGTTTAACTTTTTTTATATATACTTTTTAATGTGTTTATTATATTTTACTTTACTCCTGTTAATTTTTTTACTTGCATAATTTGTACTGTGAATTTTTTTACTTGTATAACTTGTACTGTGGAGCTTTTCTCCCCGGGCCTCCACTAAAAAAGGGTGCAAGCTTAGTCGGACTATCTCGGTCAACAAATGTCAAATAAATCAATCAATAAATAAATAAATAATATTCTCAAAAGAAGCCAGTACACATTTTAGCACGTGAGCCTGACAGTCAAATATTGTAATAGTTAAAAGTAGAAGTATAAACGTTTCTCCATACCTGTCAAAAGGTTCCTCCCCTCATCAGTGAGAATGGGGTTAGCATTAACAATCTGTCTAGCAGCAGACGTTTTAGGTAACAGAATAACTACAGGATCTGCTTTAGGATTAGAAAACACATTTCTATTAGTCTGAGATACTTTGTATAACCTTTCAAACCTTGTAGGAGCAGGAGGCTAACTATAAGGCATATTGCAAGCCATTTGCAAAACATCCTGTAAAGCTGACAACATAGGAGGAACAGCAACAGGCTGTGGAGTATTCAGTTGCAACAGTTTATAAGTTTGCTGGGAAGCAGGGATGCCATTCTGTTCCCACTGAAATACCTTTTTCATCTTATCTAAGATCTCATTAAAAAATGTTTCTTCTGGGGGAAATCTGAAGTAACAATTTCCTTAGAATCATAATCTTCTGCTTGTGGTGAGTCACTGAGGCAAAACATTTCCCATTATTTCCCTATTCTTCTAACTGAGAATCAGTCTCAAAATGAGAGGGAACTCTTTTTCTTCCATTTGGAGTAAGTGAAGAAAAAATAATTTAAACACTAAAAGCAGAAAGTAATTATTTAAATTCCTACACATCTTCCCATCAAACGTAATATTTTTTGCTTTCTTTTCCAGGAGACTCCCTGGGAAAAGTCCAAATAATGGCAAGTGCACTGTACCAGGGATCAGGCAGTCTAGCCCAACTATGCAGTAGACCCTTACCTGATCCTTTGCTCAAGGTTGACAGGAGCGTACTTCCTTGCCCAGTGGCGATAACCCTGTTAAAATGAGCCAAACATCATACAAATGCAACTACTATGCAGCAGCAAAGAAAGTTCAAAAACAAGATAAGGGGCCCTCTGGCCAGTCAGAAACAAGATACCTTTTTGCCCTTTAATTTTGGGCCAAGAAACCCCTCAGGCTCCATCTACTCTCACTAGAGTTTCACCAAAGCTGTTCAAAATTGAGAGCCCCAAAAAAGGACAAAAACTGCAATTTCACCAAGTACAGTACAATAATGCAGTTAAAACATCAAGCAATATAAAATCCAAGTGAAGAAGAAGAAATGAAAAGTACTGATCAGTCTTAGGCTGTTTTTAAGCAAAATTCACTTACTCTGTGGTAGCATGATCGCCAGGAATACTGAGCTCTGTGGGAATGAGCCAAGCTTTTCACAGACTTAACAACTATATAGCAGATCAGCCATCTTTTTATATGTGCTACTTTGTCATGTATTTCGTTGGCGAGGGTCAGTCTACAAACCTGTAAATCTCTGTCATTTTTTTTTTTTTTTATGCTCAGAAGTAATCTGTGCCACCATAGTTATATGGCTTCCTGCCTAAAGACAACGCCCCCTGGAAGTCTTACCATATCTAACCTCTCATTTAATTGTCTAACTTCATCTTGCAGTGCTGTATAGCATTGTGAGTGTGCTTCATTTACTTCATCTTGTTCTTGGTTAACCCTTTATTATGCCGTATATATAGCAGACTCCAGTGACTTTCTACAAGTTCTTGTTTCTTAACAATACTCGAAGTTCTCTCCTTAAACATTATCTGTTTTAGTTTGCTTAGAACCAGGGCCAGAATCATTATATCCAACTAAGGTTTCACTTTGCATATTTGCATCTTTGGACTGCAAGTCATTAGACACCCTGGTACAAAACACTCTTATTCTGCTGCACCAGGATTAATTGGGCAGCATGTTTTTTTTCTAGTTAATTCATTGCTGTACTTCATTTGCTTATTACTTATTGTGGCTTTCATTTTCTGTACAGGCAACTCACAAGCAATTTATCTGCTTTTCGTGCATATAGCATTTTCGTTCTTGTGCTGTATAACACTGAACCCCCTTTTCATTTTCTGAGGACTTACTTTCTAACCCAACACCTCCTTCTTGACTTACATAACACATTACGTAAACCTTCTTCCTGTCACGGTGTTTAACATTTTAGAATCAACAACCTTTTCACAGTGGCGCAGGGAATAGCGTCGTCACTTCACAGCAAGTGGTTCCCCGGATTGATTCTCTTCTGGGGTGCCGTCTATCTGGAGCCTGCATGGCCTCCCTGTGTTCGCGTGGGTCTCCTCCGGTTGTTTTGGTTTCCTCCCACATTCCAAAGACATGCAGTAGGTGGACTGAGCACTCTAAATTGGCCATAGGTGTAAATGTGCCTGAGAATGTGTGGTGTAGAAGAATACTGTTACCAGGGCTAGCCACCTGGCAGCTTAAACCTTGTCTCTAGATGATTGTCACTGTTGAAGTGACACCCTGACCCCATGTACAAAATGGGAAAAAGGGGTTGGGGATGGATGGATGAATGGATGGAAATTCTTATTTTACTCTCAGCAATAACTCCACTTTTCAGTCAGAGGGATTCATTTTTAGAATCAGCACCATATATCAACTTTAGTTACAAAAAATACCAGCAGTGTTTTGATAAGCAATTGTATTACATATACGTACTTGTTGTAGCCAAACCTTGAGTGTAATAACAATCAACAACTTCTTTTTCCATGCTACCCTTTAACCTGTCATAAAGTCCCACTTTTATTGCTGGAGAAAAGCTTCTGTATGGGAACAGGACAAATAGTCCTGTAGGTAATAACAGTTCTTTAGTCATAATATGTTACTACTCAGGAAGATATACTTTTTACTTATGGGGTCTCGTACACTTTACTGTTGTTTTATCACTAATGTTCAGAGGTCCTTCAACGAAATACTGTGCTGTATACTCCTTGTAACAGGTTTCCTACCTACCACCGTTTATACAGCACCCAGCATGATTCAGTACTGTGTAGGATTATTCACTGTATTACTGGCAGCACCCAGCATGATTCAGTGCTGTATGAAATTATATACTTTGCCAAAGACAGCACCTAGGAAGAATCAATGCTGTGTAAAGCTGTATTATTTGTCAGTGCTTTCCACACACTGCTCACCTCTTTGGTTTTGCTTCATAACAAAAAGACTGTGTGCTCACAAAGTGTCCTGCAGCTTCTACCAAAACAGCTTAAGAGCAATACAGTTCTCTTCAGAAAACAATAATAGACAGTGTTTTTCATTTGTTTTAAACAATGGACAATTTATATATGCGAGAAATGTTTGGCTCTTGTATGCTTCTTTCCAGGATCCCACCATGGATTCCATTGTTTAATGATATGCAGTGCACATTCAAATAGAGGCTGACATCTTTACAACTAATCTGTTTACACCAGATTATTTTTAAATAACATTTTATCAGAAATTTTCGGAATATAAAACATAACCGTCATTTAGTACAGAAAAACAAAGTATACCAACTAGTTTCAGGTTACTAATATTGGTTCATAGCATTCCAAAATAAAGCAACTGACATTTAGATACTACTACTGCTAATTTGTTCTCTTTGAAACTGTAAAAGACTCACAACAGGTACATGTAGGTCTAACATTATAGGTATGAGACCTGAAAGTGCAGGTCCTGAAAGTATAGAAAATAAACTGCTCTTCAAATAAAATAGCTCTGTTACTAGCTGTTATGTCATTAAAGCAACCATACACCCCTCGATACATGCCTTTCACAGTCCTTCTGCGTATGTATACCAACTCTGAGATCACAGTACTTCAGAAGAAGGGTGAATACTTCAGTGTACCCCAATCAAAGACTTAGTATTTGTTCTCCCACACTGGTACTTGCAATTACTGTATTGTAAGGATCATATTTATGGTCCTTGGAATTTCATTAGGCTCCTGTATGAAGGACCCAACCAGAAAGACCCTGGAAAAACATACGAATATGTGCAAACTAATGTTTGCAAACCTCTCATTATCAAGAAGTGATGGTAGATGTGCAGATTTTCCCTGAAAAAGAAAATCATAGCATTTCATTGCACCCTCTCTTGGATGTACAACAGCACACAGGTCTTTTTATGTATTTATTTATTTATTATTTTTGCAATCCCTTAAACATTCTTAACTTAGCTGTCTTAGCTTGGCCAAGATCATCTACTGACTTCAAGTCCTCCACCTGTGATCCTCACCCCTAGGGCACTGCTTGTGGGACATATCCCAATGTATTCCTTAACTGAGTTTCAGGGCAAACCCCACCTCTCCAGACAGAAAGAGCTACTCAGTTATTTGGCTTTGTATAGCCTGTAACCATAGGTATGGGGTGGGCAGGCTCAGGTCTTTTCATGCTGTGGTTAGTTCTCAGATTAAGCTAACATTAGTGACTGAGCTCTACCTTTTCTCTCTAATGAACTTAGCTATGCCCTGAGGTGGGTATGCAGTGGTACTGTGAGGGGATTGTCCCTACCTATGCAGTGTTGCATCCCTCATATTACCAGACCATTACAATGCTGCAGACCCCTGCATCATGACTATGGTATCACCACTAGAGCTTTTCTTGAGCTCATGCCCCAACCATGTCCCCTTACCCTCCACTTGAAGCAGTGAGTAGGCTTTTCTACGTCATTCACGTTTCCTCCATTATTGGCTGCTCCAGAGATCAGGATATTAATCAAACCCAGGTCATCTCGGTGGTCACAGTCATGGCTTTGTCTGTCCACCATGGAGCCAACAAACAGATCCTTATTAATGCACTCAGGCCAGCCAGCAAGACTCCCTTAGCTTTAGCCGTGTTTCACATTTAACTGGGCTCTTCAGTGCAGCATAAGTGGAATGTCTGTTTATGTTCTGAAACACTCATCTTATCAAAAAAAATCTGCTTTGTATTTGCTTTAGCTGTGTTGCCAAATACGTTTTATACAGAAATGAAAAAGTCTCATAGGAGATCCATACAGGCCCCAGTTTGAGCCCTAATCATGAAAGGGGGATCTTTAGGTTGTAATGTAAAACTACCTCTCAGGTAGCAGATGGGATTTAATGGATGGGTGACACACTGTGAAACATACTGTTTTGAAAACATGGAGCATCATGGGTTTAACATCTCCATTGTATGGGGTAGAGTTACAACCAAAAAATGTTGAAAGTCTGGCATGCAGTTACTAAAAAATAACTATGGATGTCCAATTTAATATGTAAATTAAACTTAATAAAACTGTCAGCATTAAGCATGTTGGCCTTCAGCTTTTAGAGCAGGATTTTGTCAGAGTACATCTTGAATGTGACAGCTGTCATCTCATATGTCCTGAAAAACACTTCTCATCCTAAAAGGAGGCTTTGTGGTTAATACATGAAATTACATTTTAGGCAGGAGGTCACTCTATCTCTACATTTGTTCACAGCAAGAAGCAACAAATCTTTAGGCCTGCTCTGCAAGTTTTCCAGTACAGGCTCATACTTTACTAATTTTCTGTGTTTCAAGTTTCTTTACTGTACATAGCAAATATGACAGCTGTCATTTTCCATATCCTGCAAATATTTCCTTCTTTTTTTGAAAAAAGCCTCCAAAACATTTGCAAACAGCATGCATACTGACATTTAGCTTAACAAATGATTAACTTGTATTTGTTTCTACTCATGAGTTTTTTTCTTCGTCTTTGTCAAGTTTTAACACCTAAATCTTGACACAGGCATTATTCTAGTGAAAAGAATACAGTAGTTCAAAAGGAAATCCATGGGAAGAATAAAATATACCATCTAAAACTTGAGCTAACAGTCATAAGATGCACTGCTTTTTCAAGAGCATAATACATTTTTGCAACCATATAACGTTGATTATCCTAGTAAGTCAGATATTCCTATCTAAGTTCCTGTTCAGCATAGATGCTTGTTTTCTGAATTAACTTGTACATTTCGAGCTGCTTGATTGATTTTTTTCAAAGTTGTGTGGACTGGTGCAAGTGAAGGTTGAAACCTCAGAGTTAGTGGATTATTTACTCCTTGTTTTGTTATTAATGGGCAATCTTGCAAGCTTATTGCAGCCAAGGATTTACACTGCTTGTATACCTTCACACAATGTTTGTTATTCCTTTTAGTGTTAAACAACATTAACGTTATGTAATGGTATACAGCAGATCATTTTTAGGAATCATTTGATGTTCAGATCAGGTTTTAGAACATCTCTGACTTAGACTGAAAAACTTACACGGCCTGTGTTCTGGGACATTGAAGGATAAGGATGGACATTTGGGTGACTTTTTTTTAAAGATGTTAATGATCTTGTTCTCACTTACTGACCATTTAATTTAGCCAAGTAACATTGCTGTACATTGCATACAGTATGCAAACTAGGCACCTGCAGTGTAAAGGCAGTAGTAAAGTGGAAAGGAAGTCCAGATTGAAGAGCTGACACCTCAGTCAGTGGCATTTGCACGTCTTTCAAAAGTTTACATTTTCGTGGCTTATGCTTTCTCATATTTAAACACTTTCATAGTGGAAATGTGGAAATTAAATACTTTCAAATGAGAAATTGTAAGAAGCTAAGTGTTTGCCTGCCTACATATATATGCCTACCTTCGTTAACAGTGCCTCTGTGCTCTGGAAGTGTTGTGACTTAAAACTAAACAAGTACTTATGGGTGTACTTCTGTAGTTCCTTTCCGGGACCTCTGAAGGTCATCAGCATATTATATTTAGTGACCTCAGATGGACTGTTTTAGTTCACATGCTTTGCAATATAGAATTCACACATGCTGTCTCGCCCCTGTGCTTTGGTGTGAGGTACTAACCTGTGTATAGAGTTCTGTAAGGTTTCATACTGAAATCAGTATATCTTTACAACATTTATAGAAGTGATTTAGAACTGGATCAGTCAGTTTGAGTGGATGTAATTTGAAAGTGGTTAATGTTATGACCAGTTAGGATGAAACTCATAAACTCCAAAATACCTTGGACTTCATTAGTCAATCATCGTCTAAAACATTTAAATATAAATTGTGAATATGTGACTCCAGGGACTTCTTTATGAAACTGTGAGTGTTTTGCAATCGACTGTCATAAATGCAATCACAAAACATTGCAAAGGCATGGATGCAAACCGCACTCAAAACTAGAAAAGAAAATCAGGAAAAAGGTGTTCAGGGGGGCATGTCCTCTGCACCTTTTTGCTACCAGTATTATATGTACAAAGTCTGAAATAGCTACTTTTCAGAAAAGGGAGGAATCCCCTTATGCTGTGACCAAATTCCCCCTAGTAGTATAAATGCCACCTTGGGTATCTCCTTAAAAGAGGCTACTAGCCTAGCGGGACTAACCCAGTCAACAAAGGATAAATAAATATATAAACAGATACCACAGACTTGAGCTAAAGTGTTTTTCACACGTTAGTGATCACAGATGAGTGCCAAATTTTATTAGTGTGTCACATACCAACCTGACTTTTGACAGCAGGACATGTTAAAAAGCTGCCTTTCGTACTAGACAATAATTTACCCACAGAACTTGAGGTGATTAAAGACATGACTAAATGCTGGGTTAATACTATTTATAAAATTAATTCTAACGAACCTAATAGATGCAAGTAATAGAATGTAGGGCTCTGTTTTATCAAGAATCTGCACCAGAAGCCTGTCATTCTTTCATTTAGTGTTCCCATGAAAAGCAGCATGCTGGTGTGTTGTGCTTCAAGTTTAGAGTCTTGGGTAAATCCATGGGAAAAGCATGATGATGATGATGACATAAAATTTGACATGACTTTCAGAAAGTGGCATGATTTTAGTCCACAAGGCTTTTAGGGACAGTTGGCTTGCCGTAGAATTGAGTTAATCATTAATATTTGAAGAAGAGGCACTTGCTGATTCACTGTAATTGCTTTTAGGTGCGAAATGAGGCAGCAGTGTTTCTCAGATAAAATATTTATCAGTAGAATTTTTAACAGTAATGTTAAGCACAGAAAGGAGTATTGTTACATTTTAAAACTAAAAAAGGATTAGATATGCATGATAAAAATTTTAAGTAATTTAGGGTCAGTGGTACACACATGTGGGTCCTGATTCATGACAGTATTAGCAAATGAATGCCTGATGTTTGCTTTTTATGAGTATGGTAAATACTGGTGAATCCAGTACAGAATCTTGGAAATAAAAGTAGTAGTCATTACTGTCTGATAACAGCACATACATAATACTTTGTGTATTCTACCCACATGATAATTTCAGAGCAAGAACATCATGAATAAATGTAGATCTTATACCCTTAGTCTGGATTGTTAGGTTATGATCAACCATATAGGTGGCTTGAAGACCCAAGGAAAAGGAATCTATTGACCTGTACTTCTTCAGAATACTCAAGTAAGGCAGCCTTGAGTTCAATCGGTGTAATTTCAGTGCCATGATATTTTTGTAAATCATGTCAATAAGCTGAATTGTTCTAGGTACTTGACATCTAGGTAGCACCTTCAGAATCCTGGAGTGCACTAGCAGAATTAAATCTGGATAAAAGTTGACTACTGAAGTATTACTGCCCTTAGAAGGTAGGATTATATTTGCACTTTTAAGAGTAACATCTCCATACTGTAGAGATTAACCACAAAGCATCATAGAAAATGATGAAGTTGACATCACATGAGATCACTCATTACCAACAGATCAAAAGATAGATGTGAGAAAAACAGATATAGTGGTCCATGAAAAGAAGACATAAATAGCACTGATCATTGAAATCGCTACACCCAGTGACTACAGTGTCTTGTGTACACAGAGACACAAAATCATAAGATATCAGGATTTGCAGGCAGAAAGAGCAGTGTGGAAGAAAGATACCCAGACAGTTCCAGTAGTAGTAGGAGCAAAGGGTCTTATAAAAAAGAATCTACAATTGTATTTAGATGTTTTACCAGTACATGTAACTCCATACGAATTGCAGAAGGATTCATTACTGGGCACATTGCGGGTGATGCAAAGAGCACTTTTGGCTTATATCAAAGACTGGAACAATACTAATTTCATGAACTTTAATAGTACTTTGACTTAGGAGTGAGATCCACTCCAGTCAAGGTATTAAAAACCAAAAAGATTTGGAGAAATTAAAAAATAGAGATAGTGCAGTAGTTATGGCAGTGACTTCTGCTGTTAGACAAAGAAACACCCATGGCAAGTATCAGCTCCAGCAGAACTGCTAGATTTGATGCAACTGAGTAACTTTTTAATGTGCCACCATTAGTTAGACAAAACTGATCTTACTGGATTACCTCTTCAGCAACTAACATTTTATGAAACCTAGCACTGCAAAATACTGCAGTGTACCTTCCATTAATCTCTTCTTGTTTCATCGAGCAAGCTTTTGTCTTCCATTCTGTTTACTATACTCCGATTCTGGGATAATGTCCTTCTGTATTCCCTGCATTATTGGAATTTTTTTCTTCCATTTCTTTATATATGTAATATTCCTTCCATAACTTCTCGGTCCTTTTATGTGAGTATATTTCTTTTGATAGCATGTGTTAAATGTTTCAATCATTGCTGTTGAATTATGCATAATTTCTAATTACAGTTGTTTGTTAAAATGAGTTGTGTTAAAAAGAAATTATGTACTCACCATAATGTTCCATGTGAGTTGTTCATCTTGCCTTCATTCTTACAGATGGGTTCAGAGCCTCTCCTTGGCTCCGAGTCGGCCTACTACAAAGTTCGAGGTCTTCAGATAGCTTGAGGCCAAGTCCCTATCCCATTATACACCTAGAGTTACCTCAGATCTTGTTTGCTGCATATAATAATACCATGTGCCATTCTATCACTCTTTAGGAGAAAACCCATAGAAAGATTGAGCAACCAGGATAAAACTATTATCGCAGTCCTCAAAAAAACCTTGTAGGGAGTAGGAGGGAAGTAAGAATGAAGGTGAGATGAACAACTCACATGGAACGTTATGGTGAGTACATAACTTCTTTATGTGAAGTTGATGTTCATCGTGCATACATCTGCAATCATAACAGATGGGTTCTCCTGCCGTCAGGCGGGTCCTCGGTCGGCCGAATTCCAAAGTCTAGGTCCGGCGTCGGTTGTCGTCGCCTCTTCCCTGACGTCAGTGCGACAGGGGTATAAAAGAACCAGCCGACACCATTTTCTTCAGTCTTTCTTGCCGCGCGGTGCCCGAAGCAGAAGCAGTTCGCAAGTGCCGGTCGGCCAGCTCCTGAGATTACGAAAAATTTGGAACCGAAGTCTTCTTAAAGCTAAGTACCCGTTGAAACTTTTCTTGCCTCAGACCGATGTCAGGCAAAGTTAATAATTGTATTTCTTGTGGGAAGCAAATACCACATAAGGATTTCCATTCCCTCTGTATACCTTGTTTAGGCCCAGACCACGACGTCTCGGTCTGTCGCTTTTGTGCTACATTCAACAAACGCACTATTAAGCATCGGGCGGAGTTTGCCCAGCATTATTTTGGGAAAGCATTTAACTATACTATGTCGTCGGATACTCCGACTCCGGTTTTGTCAAAAAAACGCAAAGACAAGGACCGACACTCAAGGTCCGCGGCCTCTACTGACACCACGCCTAAGCCGACTACACGTTATCCGGTTCTCAGCGAGGCGCCTACGCAGCCCCTGATTACCGACGACACATCTTTGGCGGTGTCTCCTGTACCCGAGGTCGCAGGTTCCTCGGCCCACACCCTGACTACAGTTACCAAAGCCACGCTTGGCGTTGAAACACAGAATGTGGACAGGTCCACCTCCACTCAAGGTGTCTTCAGACCTTCCTCTTCTTTCTCCATCAAGGCTTTCACCAAGTCTAAAGCTACCATGCACCCTAGAAGACCAGCTACACAGGGCCCATCTCCAGGCCCCATGCCTAAGAAACAGATGCTTAAAATGGCTGAGGATTTAATTACTCTAATCAGAGGTTCTCAGCCACCTCCGGACAAAAGACCCAGAGTGGAGGAAGATTCCCCCTCCTCTGATCAGGGCTCCATTATTTCAGAGCACTCTGATTATCAGGAACAGTCTTACTCCCCTTTTGAATATTCTGATGCAGAGGAATCTATTCCTTCTGTATCCCCCCCTGAGGATTACTTATTTGGTGAAACTCTGCATACCTTAAGGGAACACTTCCACTGGGAAGGCCAGGATTATTCAGATTCCAAGAAAAGGCTCAGGGAATTTCTTTTGTTACCCTAGCACAGGCCTCTGGCTATACCTCCTGTCCTGGACATCCTAGATGATGTTTACTCGGAGGCCTGCCTTAACCCGGATTCTCTTCCTCCAGCTCCAGTTAAGCCTGACAGGTACTACAGGGTTCCTGACTCACACCAATTTCTATACAAAAGCCATGCTGCTGACCTAGAAACCATCTCACAGGGGCCCAAGGGAGTTAAGGCCTCCATTACCAAAAACCCATTGCCTTCCGAGAGAGATTCCAGATCCTTAGAAATGTGGGGAAAAAAGGTATATACCTCGGCTACCTTATCCATGAGGGCCTTAAACTGTCAGTTTCGTATGCTAAAATACCAACAGTTTCTGTTATCTCAATTGAAAAGTAAAATGTCACTACCTGAACAACCAGACATGAAGGAGTTGCAGGATTTGATGCATAGTGCAGAACAAGTGGGTAAACATACCTTACAATGTGGTTTTGATGCTCTAGAGGCCTCATGTAGAGCTGCTGTTACAGGCTCAGTCATACGTAGGCATGCCTGGCTCAAGGAACAAGCCTTGCCTGATCATGTCAAAGCTAAATTACTAGACGCCCCTCTTCAAAAGGATGTACTATTTGGGGCAAATGCTGAGGAAGTATTACGGAAGATGGAGGAAAAGGCTAAATCAATGCAAACTGTGAAAGAATTTCTGCAGGTCCAACCCCCACATTTTAGTAGAAATTGGCCTTCCAAAAACTGGTCCTTTCCTGCCACAGACAGACCCCAAAGAGGCAGATACAGGCGCCCCAGGGGCAGAGGACAAACACAAGGTTCGTACAGAGGCAGACAATGGCAAGCTCCTACACAAAGAGGTGGTGAGGACAACTCGCAATCTTTCAGAAAGCAAAACCAATGACTTTCCCCTTTGCATGCCAACCAGGTCTCAAATGGCAGCCCCCTTAGGAGGAAAGCTGGCACTATTCTCAAAAAATTGGCAAATTGTCACAAAGGACAAATGGATCCTGGACATTATAAACAGAGGCTACAAATTCCATTTTCATACCCTTCCAAAAAAGAAAGGCATGCCAAACCTGCCACACAATCAAAGGGCAGAGGCACAAAAGCAAATTTCAGGTCTTATAAACATGAAAGCTATTCAAGAGGTACCTACACACGAACAAGGTCAAGGTTTTTATTCCAGGCTATTTCTGGTGCCAAGGAAGGGAAAAGATTGGAGACCGATTTTGGATCTTTCCATCCTAAACACATTCCTACTCGTACCAAAATTCAAGATGCTCACTCTACAGCAGCTTCTTTCCATGCTGGGCAAGGAGTCTTGGCTGGTAACATTGGACCTCAAGGAGGCATACCTGCATGTCCCAATCAGACAAAATTGCAGAAGATACCTCAGATTTCTTGCAGGTTCAACCCATTATCAATTCTCTGCATTGCCCTTTGGTTTATCTACTGCGCCCAGAGTATTCACGAAATGCCTGGCATCAGTAATTGCCTACTGCAGACTTCAAGGGATACAAATATACGCTTATTTGGACAACTGCCTGATCCAAGCGGACAGCAAGCACATTCTTCTGAAACATCTGGCTTATGTAATAATGTTATTAAACTCTCTAGGATACACAGTCAACAAAGAGAAATCAAGACTAATACCCTCTCGGAAGATAATTTTCCTGGGTGCCAATTTGGACATAAACACCCAGATGGCCTACCTCACGCCAGAGAAGCAGGGGCAACTAATTCAATATTTCAGAACATTGGCAAATTGCACCAGGCTAACTGCAAGGAAAATCCTGCAGGCTCTGGGATTCATGGCATCTTGCATCTTACTCATCCCATGTGCAAAGCTGCATATGAGAAAACTACAATGGTACCTAAAAAACATATGGTCTCAACACAGCCACAGTTTGGAAACAATAATACCATTAATTCCATGTCTGCAAAAGGAATTTCTGTGGTGGGCTCAAGCATGCCAAACAAACACAGGTCTTCCATTCAGCAAGCCTCAAGCAAATCAAGTCATCACAACAGACGCCTCGGACTACGCCTCTGGGCGCACATGACAGACCGGTGCATTCAGCGCAAATGGACCCAAAAGAAAAGCACCTTCACATCAATCAAAAAAAATGCTAGCAGTGATAAATGCTATTATAGCTTTCAAGGACCTTCTACAACCAGGTCAGCTATTGATAAGAACAGACAACACCACAGTTATGTGGTACATAAACAAGCAGGGAGGAACACATTCTTATCCCCTATGCAGACTGGCCATGTCACTTTGGAACATGGCCATGGACTTACAAATGGAACTACAAGCACAGTACTTGCCAGGCAAAGAAAACACGCTGGCA
Source organism: Protopterus annectens (assembly GCF_019279795.1). Taxonomy (NCBI): domain Eukaryota; kingdom Metazoa; phylum Chordata; order Ceratodontiformes; family Protopteridae; genus Protopterus; species Protopterus annectens. Next base: position 1,306,678,743 of record NC_056739.1, read on the forward strand.
GACAACCTAAGCAGGAATATGACGGATCCACACGAATGGAAGTTGCATCCAAATGTTTTTACAGAAATAATCCAAGAATGGGGAAGGCCAGACATAGATCTCTCTGCCTCTCACAAAAATCATCAATTGACAAAATTCTGCTCAAGGGTCTCCCATCCAAAGGCCTGGAGAGTGGACGCTCTCTCTTTCAGTTGGGCATCAATGACAGTTTATGCCTTCCCACCTATTCCTCTGCTGCCCAAAGTCCTATTGAAGACCAGAGCAGACAGACCAAAGATGATCCTCATTGCTCCGGACTGGCCAAGGCAACACTGGTACCCACTCCTGAGGAGCCTGACGCATTCCCCACCATGGACCCTGCCTCTAATGCCTCTTCTTCTGACTCAGCACAGCTTCAAAACTCTTCACAGTCCGCTGAAAACACTCAATCTAGCCGCATGGAAGATTCCTTAGCATCACAGCAGGCCCTGCTCTGCAAGGAGGTGCAGGATGTCATTTTGGAGGCCAGAAGGCCATCAACTAGAAAAGCTTACTCTGCAAAATGGAAACGTTTTGTGTTTGGAATGAGAAAAAGGGCCAGTGCCCTGGAAAACTGAATTTACCTCAAATACTACAATATTTGGCTGAACTGCTAAGCAGTGGACTTTCGTTCTCCTCCATCAAAATCCATGCCTCAGCCATTTCTGCAGAATACAACACTGATCCACCTTTATTCTCTCACCCTCTATTAAGACAGTTCCTCAGAGGGGCTAAGAATTTAAGACCTCCAAGAAAACAACCAATACCTGCTTGGGATCTTAATTTCATTCTGGAAAAACTGACTTTGCCTCCTTTTGAGCCAGCTGCCTCATCAGATTTACAATATTTGTCCTGGAAAACAGCTTTCCTTCTGGCTATCACTTCAGCTCATAGAGTTTCAGAACTACAGGCTCTTATGGCTGTCCAGCCTTTTATCATCTTCCATCAGGACAGAGTTTCATTACGTACCAACCCGTCCTTTATGCCTAAAGTGGTATCCAGGGTAGCTTTAAATCAGGCCATACATTTACCTAGCTTTTATCCTAATCCTCAAAACAAAGGGGAGAGATTACTGCATTCCTTGGACATCCACAGACAACTGCGTTATTATCTGGACAGAACAAAACCTTTCAGAAAATCAGAACAGCTTTGTGTGGCCTATGCGGTAGGAGCTCAAGGAAAGTCAATATCCAAACAGACAATCTCAAAATGGATAGCCCACTGCATACGCTTTTGCTATTCCTTTCATGGCAAAACTGTACCTACAGGCATTAGAACTCATTCTACCAGGGCCACAGCCACCTCGGCAGCCTTCCTCAGAGGAGTTCCTACCAAGGATATTTTAGAAGCAGCCACTTGGAGTTCTGTGCATACCTTCTCCAAGCACTACAACCTACCATTATACTCCAAATCTAGAGCAGGCTTTGCCACTGCAGTCTTGCAGGGCATTTTGGCTCCTCCTAGCTCCACCTAGTGCCTACCACCCCTTTCTTAGCTTTGGGATTCTACCCATCTGTTATGACTGCAGCTGTATGCACGATGAACATAGTACAGTTTTGTACCTACCATAAATGTAGATGTTCGAGTGCTAATACAGCTGCAGTCCAGGTTTCCCTCCCTCCTTCCCCTCTAGGGGTGTTCTTTTATGGTGTATTTGCTTGCAACTACTGGTCTTTGATTTTATTGCATTGCATTATTACATAATTTTATGTATTGCCTTCCTTCTGGGGGCACCTGACATCTGGGGCAAGAAAAACTGAAGAAAATGGCGTCGGCTGGTTCTTTTATACCCCTGTCGCACTGACGTCAGGGAAGAGGTGATGACAACCGACGCCGGACCTAGACTTTGGAATTCGGCCGACCGAGGACCTGCCTGACGGCAGGAGAACCCATCTGTTATGACTGCAGCTGTATCAGCACTCGAACATCTACATTTATGGTAGGTACAAAACTGTACTTTCTATCACACCATTCATTCTTACAGATGGGTAGCATCCCAAGCACCATCTTTCTCGAGTGGCTCACGGGAGTATGTTTTTCAGACCAGTAGACCCAAAGGAGGTCCCGTCCCTGGAGGCCTTGTCAACTTTGTAATGAGTGATAAAGGTATGAGGTCTTGACCAAGTGGTTGCTGCACAAATGTCTATAGGAAGCCTAGCAGAAAAAGCAGAAGAAGTGGACACTGCTCTAGTAGAATGAGCCTTAGTTTTGTGTTGTAAAGGTAGATTAGCAGCTGAATAAGTAAATATGATAAAATCAGATAATCATTTAGACAGTGTTGTTTTTGCCACTGGCATACCTTTTCTGGAATCTGAAAAGGAAACGAAAAGCTGTTCTGATTTTCTGAACTCTTTTGTTCTATCAAGGTAAAATCTGAGCTGTCTATGAACATCAAGCTTGTGCAACATATACTCTAAGTTGTTGGTGTGTTTGGGAAAGAACACTGGCAAATCTATGAACTGGTTAAGGTTGACTTCATTACAGACTTTGGGTAAAAATGAAGGATTTGTTTGCAGGGACACTCTGTCAGCATGAAAAGTCAAATGAGGCTTTATGGGCAAGGCCTGTAGCTCTGACACTTTACAGGCAGAAGTAATGGCTACTAAAAAGATAGTCTTCCATGATGAGTATTTCAGATCACATGGGGAAGCTGGTTCGAAAGGTGGGAGAATAATGTGTGAAAGCATAAAATTTAGATTCCATGGGGTCTAAGGGAATTTCACAAGTGGTCTGAAATGAAAGGTGCCTTTGAGAAAGGCTTTAGATAGCTTGTGAGACATTATGTTAAATCCTTCAGAGCCAAGGTGAAAATTAGAGATGGTGGCAAGTTGTACCCGAACTGTTGCTGCTGCAGCTCCTTTAGTGAAAAGCATAGTCAAGAACTCTAATATGGAGGCAATAGGGGCATGGTAGGGATCAATGTTATTTTGAGAAGCCCATATAGAAGATCTTCTCCATTTGCTAAGGTATAGCTTCCTAGTAGAGGACTTATGAGAAGACAGCAATATATGCTGTGTTTCATTCATAGGTTCATATAGGTACCAGGCTATTGGCCCTAGGGCCTATATAAGCCTAGCCAAAGGTACCCTGGCTTTCGCCACCCAAGAAAATTATTTTCCTGTGCCACTGTCGAGCAGAGCCACAGAAGTGATCCCCGGGGTGAATTTCCTATCTCCCATCCAATCATCAGGATTTTTCTTGAAGAGTGCTAATGAGGAGCTTTGTTTGATATAGATAAGTAGTTTGTTCCAGAGTATGGGAAGTCTCTGGGACAGGAATATATCCCTCCAGCATGTTCTGTTTATTGTGGTGACGAGGTTTAGGTCCCTAGAGCGTGTAGCTCGTAGGGATTGGGATTTCTTTAAGTGGAGCATGTCTAAAAGCTCTGGGTTTGACATAGCTTTGTGTGTTAGGCAGAGATTGCCTCTGAGTAGGCGATATGCAACGGAGTAAAGCTGCAGTTTTTTGAGACGGTCTGCATAGGGTATCTCTTTGAGGCCGGTAATCCTCTTTGTGAGGTATTTCTATGGCCTTTCCAGTTGTTGTAGATGTCTTGTGAGGTACATACCAAAAGGGGCATTGTATTCTATAATGGGTCTAATGAGTGACGAGTAGAGGGGAACAATGACCTCTTTTTTCCTGGATGAGAAACCTTTTGTGATGAGGTGTGCCACATAGAAGGATTTCCTGACTACTGTGGCGATGTGATTATCAAAGGAGAGACTACTGTCCACCTGTGTCCCAAGGTCTCTTATCACAATTTCGGTGTTAAGTAGACTACCACCTATGTGGTAGTTCATGGGTACTGAGTTTTTTCCAGAAGGGATGACAATGCACTTTTTGGCATTGAGCTTGAGGCCATGGCTTTGACACCAGGCATCTGTCTCAGCGAGGCCCTTTTGTAAGATGTCCACATCTTTTGGAGTTTTGAATATGGCTCCTAGTTTGCATTCATCTGCGAACTTCATTAGCCAAAGACCTTCTGTGTTGGCCTGTACTTCAGAGAAGTAGATACCAAACAGGAGAGGACCCAGGACAGAACCCTGTGGTACTCCACTTGTCACTGGTCTGAAGTTGGATTTGGAGTCTGCTACTTTCACAGTGTGGGTTCTGTCAGTGAGCCAGTTGGCAACCCATCTTGTGACATAGGAATTTATACCTAGTTTAGTGAGTTTATCTATAATTCCAGAGTGGGGGATGGTGACGAAAGCCTTGGTGAGATCTAGATAGGTTATGGAACCTGGCTATGTTGGGAATTGGAGCAGCCAAGCTGTCAGTTTCAGGGACTGAAGAGAGGGATGAACAGCCCCCGATGAATGCATCAAAAGATCTGGAATCCAAGGCTCTTCCAACAGATGAAGTGGAATGAAGGGGATCCAAATCTGACGAGGCCAATGAGGGGCTATTAGAATGATGGTCCTTCCCAGGGCTTTTGCTTTCTGTAATACTTTGGGTATCAAGGGAATTGGTGGGAATGCATAGAGGAGACCCAGAGGCCAATCGTGTATGAGTGCGTCCCTTGGGGCTTCTCCTGGAGGGGGAAATCAGGGCAAAGTAGCTTTTTCATTTTGTGCTGATGTGGTTGGCAAAAAGGTCGCAGCAAGGCTGGCCCCACCTGCGGAAAATTCTCTTTGCTATCTCTTTCTTGAGGGACCACTCATGAGGCAACAAAATTGCCCTGCTCGGTTTGTGTGCTATCTCATTGGATTTCCCCAGGATGTGCATTGCTAACAGAAAGCGCTGGATGGATGTAGCCCACCGCCATACCCTTAGGGCTCACGACAAAAGGGATAGGACCTGGTTCCTCCTTGTTTTTTCAAATACCAGACCACCGACATGTTGTCCGTCTGAATCGTAATTGTTCCCAGAGGAAAAGAGTCCTGGAAGTATTGCAACACCAAAAGTACTGCTCTCATCTCCAGAACATTGATATGCAGATGTGTCTCCTGTTTGGTCCATGTGCCTTGGGCTGTTCTTCCCTGAAAATGCCCCCCCCCACCCTATCAGGGAAGCGTCCGTGGTCACTGTGGCTGCTGGTGGGGGTAGGACAAAAGGATGACTTATCGTTACATGAAGAGAGGTCAACCACCATTGAAGATCCTTTTTGCATGTGTTTGTGATCATTATGAGATGAGACATTGGGAGCGCATGTGTATGCGACCCAACTGTATCGCTAATATTGCAGCTGCCATAATGCCTAACAATTTTAGCACTTCTGATGCTGGAGCATTGTCTTTGGATATGATAATGTGGACCTGCTGACGAAGTAGTAACACTCTTTCTGCTGGAAGTCTCAAAGTGGTGGTAGTGGTGTCCAATTATGTTCCGATAAAAATGATATGTTACGATGGCGACAAGGCAGATTTTCCTGAATTTATTGTAATGCCCAGATGACTGCAGAGTATAAGAGTGGTGTCCCTGGCTTGTATCAGCTGATGCCTGGTTGTGGTGATGAGGAGCCAGTCGTCTAAGTACGGAAACACCAGGAATCCTAAACGCCTCAGGTGAGTCGTGAACACTCTGAGGGCTGTAGTGAGCATAAGGGCAGGGCTCGAAACTGGTAATGATTGGCTCCCAGCTGGAAGTGCAGATGATCCCTGGATGGTCTGGCCATTTTTTATGTGGTAGTACACATCCTGTAGATCTATCGAGCACATCCAATTGTCTTTCCCTAAAAAGGGAAGTATCAACTGAAGTGTGACCATCCGGAACTTCTCTTTCTTGACAGATCTGTTTAGTCTGCTGAGGTCCAAAATAGGTCTCCAGTCCCCTGTCTTTTTTGCAACTAAAAAGAATCTTGAGTAAGTTCCGGATCCTGTCTGGTTTGCTGGGACTGGTTGGATGACTCTTTTTCTTAGCAACGTTTGGACCTCTACTGTAGCTTGTTACCTGTAACTGGGTGGAACATCTGGAATTTTTGTTGTCAATGGAGGGGGAGTGGCGAAAGGAATGAAATATCCCTGGAAACTATACTTTGTACCCAGTTGTCGTTTGTTATTTTGAGCCAGGAATGAAATGTCCTCTGGAAACTATATTTTGTACCCATTTGTTGTTTGTTATTTTGAGCCAGGCATCTGGTTACAAAGATAAGCGACCCCCGACTGCCTCCAATGTAGGACGGTTGGGCCTCCTTTTAGGAGCGCTGGTAGGGCTTCCCAAAGAACTGGTCTTGTGTCACCCTGATTTTGCGGACCCCCTCTGCCCTGAGGGCGGCGTCTTCCATTATTGCCCCCTCCTCTGCCCCTGGAGGGGGGTTCACTACGTGTGTCCAGAATGGCTCCTTGGGCTTTTTGAACCACATCTTTCTCCCCTTTTGACCCTCGGGATAGGGTCTGGTAGGGGTGGAAAAATGGACTCCGACGGCAGACAGAGTCTTTCCTTCCTGCTCACACCTGGTCAAAGTTTTCTTAACTTTGGGCCCGAAAAGGGACGAGCCATTGAAAGGGGTGTCACCAAAGGATGACTTAAAGGGCTCCACGAAGGAACACAAGCGCATCTAGGAATTTCTCCTGAGAGCAATTCCTGTACCCACTGCCCTACTCATGCCATCAGCTGCATATGAAATGAGACGCATGGATGAGTTCACTATGGAATTGAGGGTAGCAAGCTGAGAGGCGACTTTGTCTGAAGCTCCTGCAGCTACTGTACCCTGAAGAGTATCTCCAAGCTCTTTTAGGAGATCTCTTTGCAGTCTCGTAAAATGAGTGAGATAGTTCAGTGAATGCATGGCAATAGTCGCTGAAATGTATATGTGCTTCCCGTATCTAGCCATGATCCTAGAATCTCTGTTGGGAGGATGGATAGAGGAAAAAGTTTCCGACATTTCCTTCTTGGTGGCTGCCACCACCACCATGGCATCAACTGGCACTCCCTTGGTAAGGAAAGACTTTTCTTGGGGGGGGCAGAAATAAATTTATTAGGCCTCCTAGGGACAGGTTCCATGGTGTCCAGAGACTCCCACACCCTTCGTGAGACCTACTCTATGAGCTTATCGAAGGGCGGAGACACCCAAGAGGTTGAGGGTTGAGACCCGAAAGTCTTCAGGAGAACCAACTCATCTTCAGTAGGGTTGGTGGAATTCCAGCCACCCCCCGTCCACCCCCCACCTCCGCCTAAGGATTTCTAATATCTCAGCAAATGAGATATCCTCAGAGGGGGACCGTGGGGACCGTGTTGATTCATCTAACTCGGTATCAGATGTGAGAGACTCCTGTAGGGAGTCTAGGTGCTTCCTCTTACAGATCTCTTCCTGGGAACCTCATCAGTGGGAATTTCTGATGAGGTCTCAGAAGAGCAGGGCCACCCAATGGGGCTTCCTGAGGCTCAGGGTCTCTACGCTTAGACAGGATCTGTGAAGCAGAAGTGGACACAGGCACTTTTGGGGAAGAGATAGTTGGACCTGAAGTTGTAGATGTCTTAGGAAACATCACTCTCCTCATAGCTTCGAAGGCACCTCTGCTCCGATGAGAAGGGACTGCTGGATCCGAAGAAACCACTGATCCCCTTGGCACCGGCACAGTGGACTCTGAACCAGAAGTACGAGCCAAGCTCATCTGAGCCGAGGCCCCGAGAGGCAAAGTCGGAACCGATATGTCAGTCAGACAATCCTCCCCTGATGCAACTGGAGAGTGTCAGCTCCTAGACTCCTCGATCAGCACCGAGGAAGTCAGAGTAAACAGAACTGATGGCACTGGGACAGGCATCGGCTCCGAAGGCTCAACAAGCATCAGGTCCAACTCCTCTGGCTCTGAAGGATCTGTATGGCTCGGAGGAGGAAAATAAGTCAATGGTATAACAGTTTTAGGCTCCGAAACCACCTGGGTCAGAGCCGACAAAAATTTAGCAAACGACGGTGCCTGTAGCAACTTCTGCACCACACGGTCCACATCCAAATCGGACAGGCTGATCGAGGACTGAGATGAATGGATGGATGGAAGCACTGACTGTAGAACAGGTGATTTTAGAACTTCGGACACCGGTTCCAGGACTGGGGACCAGCTCCGAAAAGACAAGACGCTCCGCTCCAAGGGCTGTGGAGCCGACGTCTACTCTTTTTTTAGATTTTGTCCTTCCTTCCTTCCGAAGTCTTACAGGACTTTGAAGACTTACTTAGTTGTACCCTGGTCACTCAAAGCTTCCTGAAATGATGGATGTTCTTTGTGTTTCACTATTGCAGTCATCACACTTGGGTTATCTGCCTGCAGGTAGCCCTCAGTCGGCCCGAATACCAGTGTCTTGGGATTTCTGCGTCGGATGCTGTCACCTCTTCTATGACATCAGTTTGTCAGGGGTATAAAACATGCAGCCGATGCAATTACATCAGCTTTTCTTGTTGAGTGGAGCCCAAAGCAGAAGCAGTTCACAAGTGCCGGTCGGCTGCTACCTGAAATTTTCGTTATTCGAGTTTCAGACCTGAAGTCTTCTTAAGCTAGGTACCCCGTTGGGGATCCTTTTTTCTTGCTCTAACCGATGTCAGAAAAAGTTAATAATTGCCTTGCCTGTGGAAAACAAATACCTCACAGAGATTTTCATTCTTACTGCGTCACCTATTTAGGCCCAGACCACAACGTTCCTCGCTGTCTGTTTTGTGCTCTGTTCAATGCCTGAACTATTCATCGTTGGGCTATCTTTGTCGCTAAATTCTTTCGCTCTCATTCTCCGTATTCCGAAATGGCTTCGATAAGCCATCTGACTATCGATCTTCCGAAAAAATATAAGGATAAAGACAGAGACAGACTGCATAGATCCAAAACTGCTGAAAACGCTTCCATTAAGCTAGTTGCCCATCCACCAGTACTCAGTGAGGCACTTTTGCACCCCTGATACCCACTTCTACAGATTTGCAGGCCTCTACTGAGACCCATTCGGAGTCCGGAATGCCGAGAGAGGCTTCTTTGACTATGGAACCTGCGGATGTCTCTACCTTGGATGGGTCCGGAGCCGCTGTGCAGGCATCGGCTTTTGAGGATGTATTCAGACCTTCTGATGTTCGTATTAAACTGACTACTTTGTTTCTGAATAAAACTACCAAATTTCTCAGGCCCAGAGTTTGCACTACGCCTAGGAAACCGATGACCAAAGTGCATTCTCAAGCTCCCATGCCACAGAAACTAATGCTTAGATTGGCTGAAGACCTTATTATTTTAATTAGGGGAAGCCAGCCATCCCCCTCTAAAAGACAAAGAATTGATTTTCCTTCTGATTCTACAGATCATGAGTCCGATGACTCTGACCTATCAGATTACCAGGACATACCCTTATCTACCTAAAGGATTCAGATGCAGAGGATTTCATTCCCTCTGCCTCCCCCCCAGAGGACTTTTCTTTCGGTGAAACCTTGCATACCCTCAGAGAGCATTTCTGCTGGGAGTGCCAGGACTACCCACAGTCCAAAAAGAAAATCAGGGAATTTTTAAACTTGCCTCAGCACAGGCCTCTAACTATCCCCCCTGTTCTGGAAATTGTAGATGATGTCTTCATGGAATCCAGTCTTACCCCTGATACTTTGCCACCAGCTCTTAGAAAGCCTGATAGGTACTACAGAGTACCTGACTCTCACAAATTTATATTTAAATATCCCACTGCGGATCCAGAGACCATTTCCCAGGGACCTAAAGGTATTAAGGCTATTACAGCCAAAAACCCTACCCCTTTGGACAGGGATTCTAGGGCTTTAGACAGATGGGGGGAGATGGTATATACCTCTGCAACTCTTGCCATCAGGGCTTTAAATTGCCAGTTTCACATGTTGAAGTACCAGCAGCATATTATGGAACTAATTAAACAAAAAATGATCTTGATTCCTGATTGTGCAGAACATAAAGATTTACAAGAGTCTATGCATTCTGCAAACCAAGTTGGAAAACATACTTTGCAGTGTAGTTTTGATGTCTTAGAAGCATCTTGCAGGCTGCTGTCACTGGGTCTGTTCTTAGAAGGCATGCTTGGCTGAAGGAACAAATCTTGCCAGACCATGTCAAAGCAAAATTACTAGATGCTCCATTAAACCAAGAATGTTTGTTAGGCACTAAAGCAGAAGAAGTTCTTAAAAAGATGGAGGAAAAAGCTAAATCTATGCAAACTGTTAAAGATTTCCTACTGGCACAGCCACCTAGATTCAGTAGGCATTGGCCTTCAAAAAACTGGTCCTTTCCAGTCCCTCCCAGACCTTCTCAGTCCAAACCCAGGGGCAGCAGACCACCAAGACTACAGTCTCAGGGTATGCACAGATCTAAACAATGGAGTGCTCCCACCTCAAAAACAGGGAGTGGTAAGCCACCCTCTTATGGAAAAAGTTCACAATGACTTATCCATCATCCTTCCCAGCCATGCCCAAGTACTTGCACCCCTAGGAGGAAAACTCGCCCTGCATGCAAAAAACTGGGAGTACATTACCCAGGACAGATGGGTCTTAAACATTGTATCCCAGGGATACAGATTCTACTTCCAGTTGCTGCCAACCCCAAGCGGATTGCCAGACCTGCCCCCAAACCAGTGGGCAGAGGCCAAAAAGCAAATACTTTCTCTTCTCAGTATCAGGGTTATTCATCCTGTTCCAACAGAGCAAAGGGGACAGGGTTTCTACTCCAGACTGTTTCTTGTGCCCAGAAAAGAAAACTCTTGGTGCCCTATCCTGGATCTGTCAATTCTCAATACCTTCCTGGTGGTACCAAAATTCAAAGTGCTTACTCTCCAACAGCTGCTTCCTATGCTAGCCAAGAACTCCTGGCTGGTCACCCTAGACTTAAAGGAAGCTTATCTGCACATCCCCATAAGGGAATCTTGCAGGAAATATCTACGTTTCAGGGCAGGCTCTATGCACTATCAGTTCTCTGCTCTTCCCTTTGGCTTATCTACTGTGCCCAGATTATTCACAAAATGCTTGGCTCCAGCTATTGCATACTGCAGTCAGAGAAAAATTCAAATTTACCCATACCTGGACAATTGCCTGATTCAGCGGACAGTCAGGAATTGCTACTTCAGCACCTGACATTTGTAAAGAGACTCCTAACTTTTCTGGGGTATACCATCAACGAAAAGAAGTCACATCTGGTACCCAGCCAAAAAATTGTATTCCTGGGAGCAAGCTTGAACACAACTTCCCAGATAGCATTCCTCACTCCAGAAAAACAAGTTTATTTGACAAACTACTGGCCACCCAAACCCAGATATCTGCAAGAAAAATACTGCAAGCCCTAGGGTTCATGGCCTCATGCATTCTCCTAATTCCATATGCAAGACTGCATATGAGGAATCTTCAATGGTACTTAAAAAGTCTCTGGTGTCAACATTCTCAGGACCTGGAAACAGTGATTCCTATCATTCCTTGCCAAAGGACAGAATCCCTTTGGTGGGCAGAGGCCTGATACCACAATGAGGGACTCCCTTTTACTCAACCCCCCACCACCCAAACCCTGACAACAGATGCATCAGACTATACATGGGGGGCTGACATGACAGGCAAATGCATTCAAGGCATATGGAGCTCAAGACAAATGCACCGGCATATCAATCAAAAAGAAATGTTAGCTGTACAGAATGCACTGACAGCCTTCAAATACCTTATTCTTCCAGGACAACTCTTGATAAAATACACCAATGAAGGAACAAGTCAGAAGGTGAGATAAAGAGAAGCAACTTTAATCCATCTTATTCATCCGTCCTGGTACCTCGGCAATTCGCCTTCAATGGTTCCATTGAAGGCGAATTGCCGAGGTACCAGGACGGATGAATAAGATGGATTAAAGTTGCTTCTCTTTATCTCACCTTCTGACTTCTTCCTTCATTGGTGTATTTTTTGAATATTTGATGGTTTCGTGGCTGCTGTATTATTGTCATGGACAACTCTTGATAAAGACAGACAACACCACAGTTATGTGGTACATAAACAAGCAGGGGGGAACTCATTCCTCCCCACTCTGCAGGTTAGCCATGGCTCTGTGGAACACAGCCTTGAACAATAACGTGCATCTGCAAGGTCAATTCCTGCCAGGCAAACAAAATTCACTGGCAGACGACTTAAGCAGAAATCTAATGGACCCACATGACTGGAAACTGGAACCCAACTCATTCAAGCTTCTAATCCACAGGTGGGGGACACCAGAGGTGGACCTCTTTGCTTCCCCCCAGAACCATCTATTGAGCAAATTTTGCACCAGAACTCCCCACAGCCAAGCATAGAAAGTGGATGCCCTATCCTTTACATGGGAAAAAACTCTCAGTCTGTGCCTTTCCCCCTCTGCCCCTCCTTTGGAAAGTACTACTCAAGATCAAACAGTACAGGCCAAGGGCAATCCTTATTGCACCAGACTGTCCACGCCAGCACTGGTACCCACTCCTATGCAGTCTGACAGCAGTGCCACCTTGGCACCTACATCAGACCCCTCTCTGCTGTCCCAGCAGGAGGGCCAGATTTTACACCGTCAGCTGCAAACCGTAAACCTAGCAGCCTGGCTCATTTCATGATTTCATCGCCAGCAACCCTCAGCAAACAGGTGCTGGATATCATCCTTGAGGCCAGGAGGCCTAGAACTAGGAAATCCTATTCAGAAAAGTGGAAAAGATACTGTTCTTGGAGCCACTCTCAGGGAAAGGACACAACCGTGCCCACCTTACCTCAAATCCTAGATTGTCTGGCAGAACTGCTTCACAAAAGCCTATCTTTCTCTTCAATTAAGATTCATGCCTCTGCCATCTCAGCTCATTACAATACTGAGCCACCCCTCTTCTCTTACCCTCTGATCAAACAGTTCCTGAGAGGAGCTAACAATCTAAGTCCCCCGAGGAGAGCTCCCACTCCAGCCAGGACCTTAACTTTGTACTAGAGAAGCTCACACTTCCCCCCTTTGAGCCTGCTGCTACAGCAGAGTTAAAATTCCTCTCTTGGAAAACAGCCTTACTTCTAGCCATCACTTCAGCAAGAAGAGTGTCTGAGTTGCAAGCCCTTAAGGCTGTGGAACCCTTCATTATCTTCCATGCAGACAGGGTTTCCCTCAGGACTAACCCATCATTTATGCCCAAGGTGGTATCCAGTGTGGCTTTAAAACAATCCATCCATTTACCAACCTTTTTCCCTAATACTCAGAATAAAGGGGAAAGGATCCTGCACTCCTTGGATGTGCACCGGCAGCTTAGGTTCTACCTTGACAGGACTAAACCTTTCAGAAAATCTGACCAGCTGCTAGTCAGCTTTGCTACAGGGGTAGAGGGCAAGGTCATTTCAAAGCAAACCATCTCCAAATGGATAGCACACTGCATCCATTTCTGCTACAAACACTATGGAAAACCTACCCCACAGGGAATCAGAACCCATTCCACTAGGGCTACCGCAACCTCTACAGCATTTCTCAGGTTAGTCCCTACCAGGGACATCCTGGAAGCTGCAGCCTGGAGTTCTGTACACACCTTCACCAAGCATTACCACCTGCCTATCTTTTCTAAATCCAGAGCTGGATTTGCTACAGCAGTTTTGCAAGGCCTGATAGCCAGCTCTAATACTTCTTGACTGCCGCCACCCTTCCTCATCTTTGGGAATCAACCCAAGTGTGATGACTGCAACAGTGAAACACGAAAAACATAGTACAGTTGTGCACACTTACCATAAATGTAGATGTTCGAATGTATTCACTGTTGCAGTCCTGGTTACCCTCCCTCCAGCCCCCTGACTTTTCTATACTTTCTACCTATCCTCTTTTTTGGCCATATCTTATGGCAATGGTATTTACTTTTTACTGGAGGTGTTCCACACCATGTAATTGCTTCCTATTTTGGGAGCTCCTGACATCTGGGGCAAGAAAAACTGATGTAATGGCATTGGCTGCATGTTTTATACCCCTGACGACCTGACGTCATGGAAGAGGCGACAGCATCCAATGCAGAAATCCCAAGACTCTGGTATTTGGGCTGACTGAGGGCTACCTGCAAGCAGATAACCCAAGTGTGATAACTGCAACAGTGAATACACTCGAACATCTACATTTATGGTAAGTGTACACAACTGTACTTTTAAGAAGTCCTCTATCTATGAGTTTTCTTTTTTGCTTCTGAAGAACTCTGGATGAAAAAGAATGACAAATGGAGCAGCTTTCCTGCAAGTGCAAGACTCCAAAGCAATACACACAATTTACATGACTATCTGTCACAGACATTTTCTGTCCATATTTTGGACACTTTTTAAATCCTGACTTAGGATGCTTATCCTTATCCGGGTCAGCCATACTCAAGAATACAGTGTACAAACAACAATCTACTGTACTAAAGAGACACACCCAAATAATTAGCAAAGATAAACTATTAAGCTAAGTTATAGAAAAAAGCCCTAAATAACAAATGGGCTGAATAACAATGTACTAAACTATTCAAACACACACACACACACACACACACACACACACACACACACACACACACACACACTAACAACTTAGTTAACTACAAGCTATATAATGATTTTAAAGCACACAAAAGGGAAAGAGAATCTTAAAGGCCAATAGAAAAAAACGAGGCCAAAAAGAGAAGAAATATCTCTACTAATGAGCTATAAAGACTATAACTATTAAAGATTATCAAAAACTAACTCTATATATCTTTAGAACATTTTTTTTTAAATAACAATTTTCCTAAACAGTTTGAGAAAAGAATTATACTGGCCCGAGCTATGCAAGGAACCTCCAATCTATTGCAGCGGGAAACTAGATCTGAGGTAACTCTAGGTGCATCATGGGATAGGGACTTGGTCTCGAGCTGTCTGAAGACCTTGAGTTTTTTAGTAGGCCGACTCGGAGCCGAGGATCGGCTCCAAACCCATCTGTAAGAATGAACGGTGAGATAGAACAACTTCACATCTATGTATTTCTTAAATTTGTACATATTTCATTACAAACCTTTAGATTTTCTCTCAGACAAGTATGTTAACCTTTCGCTAAATGCTTTGTAATTGTATTTTGCCTTTGGCCCAGGTCAACACTGAAACAATTCTTTGGACCAGCCCACCTACTATACATCTCAACCTCTTAGTGCTAGAAATTTACACAAAGTTTGACAAAATGGGGGGACAAAGGCACAAAAATAGACAGATTTTAAATATTGCTTTTATAAACTTAGAAAGTTGCTAGGATAACAGGGTCTGTGTACACATTACTTTTTTTGAAAGATTTGAAGTCTGAAACTCAAATTTATGTCATTATTTAGTGACTTCAATCACCAGATCATCAGAGTGATTTGCCAGAAAATCACAAATTTTATGAGAAACAGACAAAAAATATGAGGCAAAAATTTGGACATTCTGAGAAAATCTGGACAGTTGAGAGGTATGCCACCTAACCAGTTATCATATTCAAATAAAGTGACAGAATTCAGTGTAGTGACCTTTGTAACATTTCCTGGTTGTTGGCCAAGTACACTACAGCTTAGAGGAGATTTGGCAAATGAAGTAAATAGCCATTCATTTCTTTAGACTGCAACTTTACTTTGGGCAACATAGACACAAAACTGGTCTTTAAAACACTTAGTAATGACCCTGCAAATATGTCACTTAAAGGTTGAAGAATGCTATTCATAGAGACACACAGCCTTTGATTTTTTTTTATTTAAGACCTAGATATTTATTAGTGATATTTGTAAAACTATCTGTAGGGGTGTCTTTTTTTTCAGTTGTTTTCAGGAATTACCCTAAAGCCCTAAAAGGCCTTTACAGGATTTACACTTGGCTTCCCAAAAAAACTTATCAGTGACATAGTAATAATAGGAACAAAATTGTTTGCTGATATGCTGTCCTGGTAAACATTTAGAAAAGCACTGAAAAATATCTAGTTTACTATTTTCAAGGTATTTGTTTTCATCGGTACTGTGTGTTATCTGTAATTTAAACAACTCTGTTTAAAAATAAGTAAATAAATTAGTAAGTAAATTCTTGCTTATCCCAGAGTGAACACTCCTCCCTTTTTTCAGGCATTTGACCTCTCTTTATCTTGTAGATGTCATTCCTCATGCCTCTCTCTCTTCTTCTCAACAGTTACACCTTCTGCTAAGTATAGACACCTGGTGTATACTTTATAATGTTACCATACTGTATCATACTGAATGCTATTTTTGATTGTACAGTTTAAGGTGTTTTATCTTTGTACCTGTATAGTGTACCATTTTCATCTTACTTTTAGTTGATGTACAGTTATTATATCCTAGTTTTATTTGATGTAAAACGTATTGTGTTATAATTCTGTACCTGTGAAATTACACTTTATTAATGTGTTATACATAGAGCTTTTTTCTCCGGATCTCTGCTGAAAAAGGACTTGTATCCAGTTGGACTTTCCCGATAACCAAATGTAAGATAAATAAATAAAATAAATAAAAATCATATCTCGGTTTTATGCGCCAGGCATAGTTACTGTCAGTTTGTTCACTGCTTTTGTAAGATGCCTCTCTTCCCCGTTATCTGCTGCATTGTGAACACCAGTTTGGTGTTGTCTGTGGCCTTTTTATGCTGTATTGTTGAAGTGTAAAGAATATGCTATATTTTGCAGTTGCAGTTATTAATCCTTCCTTTCAATGTACATTTAGTTTTGTGTTAAATATGATCATGTTAATATGTACCAAAGAATAAATATGTACCTGGCAATTTAATGCTTGTGTTAGTAAACAAGCAACTTGCTGACACTCAGTATGATGAGTACACATTTAGGGATATACTGTTGTAAATGCAAAGCAAACTGTTTTTATATTTTCTGTGGTGCAGCATGCACTTTGTATTAAGATTTGGAGGGCTGACGCCCCCCCCCTAGCCTTTGAATAACCTTCTTTGAGGTCTGACGCTACATGGCAAAGATGACATCAGAAAAAGAACATAACCACTGCTGGCTGTCATAACATAATGGCTTTCATTTGATTGTCATCAGACATCATCAGCACAACTGTTTTTTCCAGATGAAACTTCCACAGAACCAATGAGTGGCACAGGCCTACCTTCTACTCTCTGACTAGTCATTGACGGAGGATAAGAGAAATACTAAACACATTGCATGTTATATTTCATGTGGAAGTGGCTGGCCTTGGAGGTGAAACTAACTACTCCCATATTCACATGAGTGAATCCAGATAGACCAGTAGTGTTTCAGAATGGAAATGTCGATCTAATCTCCACTTGGCTATTGATATAAATTATTTAACTAACTGCTTGCAGATGTACAGTCTTTTGCAGGACAGTCTCATGGGTTCTTAATTTCTATTTTTAAACAAAGATATGAATGTAATTTAAACCGTGTACAAGCCATGTTGAAGATATGATTTGCAGTACAGTTCATAGTATTTTAAATACAGTATCATTCTGTAGAGGTGTTCTACCCCTTTCCTTAGTTTGTAATATACCTCTTCTCCAACCACTCTTACACCACTAGATATGTTTGTATTTACTTCTGTTTCTTGTAATGTGGCCTTCATTGTAACGTTGTATGCATGGAATCTGTTGCAAGTTTAGCAGTCTTATTGTAGCATGCTTCTAATTTGTTTAGTTCTGACTTTTTGAGGTTGGTGAATATAGGGGAGGCATATAGAAGTGAAGACAGAAGGTGGGTTCTAGCTGTAGCTATCCTAGAAGTGTCTGTTAGGAATTTTTTGTTTCTATGTAGGGTTCCCATTTTCTTATGAACTTTTTGGATTGTGTTTGAAATGTGTATGTCAAATTTTAGTCTGTTGTCGATTATGATTCTTAATAGTTTTGTTTGCGGTTCTGGGAAAAGTTTAGTATTATTACTGGCACTGATATAAAAGTTAGATTGGAGGTTAACAGGTTTAGATGAATGGAAGATCAGAAGTTTAGTTCTATTAGGGTTGAGAATGAGTTGTGAGTTTGCTAGCCAGGTTTCTATATCAGAGAAGGCCTTTCTAAGTTGGTTTATTGTGGTTGCCGCACATGTGAGGTTCAAATCATCTATCTGCATATTGGATGACTGATGCCGGAGAAGAGGCAGTATTAAGCTCATTTATGAAAATGCTGAAAAGGAGGGGCCCCAGGATTGAGCCTTGAGGGTCTCCAAGTGTGACTGGAATAAGTGTGGACAGGTCTTGTTTCCATTTTACTGCTTGCTGGCAACTAGACCGATACCTTTGAAACCAGGTTAACAGCTGGGGAGCTGATACTAACATTTTTTAGAGTGGACAGTAACTTAGCATGAGATACTGTGTCGAATGCCATAGGCATGTCCAAAAAGACCATAATAATATGGATTAATATGGAAGTAACATAACTGTTTTTGAAGGTCATGAAATTCCCCCAGCATTATTTCATGAGTAAGTATTTCGAAAAGGTGAAATTAAATTCCAGACAGATTATGTCAAGTTTAATATCCTACCTAAATTCCAAATACGTATTTTTTCACAGTTTATTCAATACTTTTGCATGCAGAGACTTGTATTTACAAATTGGAAATAAAGACATACCAAAAGCTGCTGAAAAGAAGGGCATGCTGCGGTAAGGTGGTGATTCTCAGATATTTATAGTGGGTGTTCCTCTGGATTTATCTGTCTTATGCATGTTGACTTGTCAGGCCCCAGTTTCTCTAGATTAAGAAGATTTAGTCAGTATTGCATTGGGGCCTACTGAAGGGTGGTCATCATTTCAAAGGATGGTCATCAACCACTATACTATTTTATACTGGAAGTGGATAATCAGTTACTGAATGTTTGAGGCCTGGCTGTGATTGATTCCAGTGCAATCAGTGCAGATAACTGAGGGTCTTTCAATAAATTCTGTTTTAGAAGTTTGCAAATGAGTCTACTCCTGATCTCCAGACACCTACCACCTACCCATGTAATAACACCTGATCTAGGTCTTTCTTCCTCAGCAGTGGTGGTAGGGGAGTAATAAAAGCCAACCAAACTGTCAGATTCCTTTAACTCTAAGGAGGATGAGGGAGATGTGTTACATTTGGACCAATTACACTTCACTCAGGCTGCGGTGGTGGTGCTGTGGTAGCGTTGTCACCTCACAGTAAGACGTTGTCCTGTTCGATTCTCAGCTAGAACA